>NW_025335560.1:0-161876 GCF_004798865.1 Varanus komodoensis | reverse complement strand
AAGAAAGCAAAATGGCTGACTGAGGAAGCTTTACAAATAGCTGAGGAAAGGAGGGAAGCAAAACGCAAGGGAGAAAGAGAAAGATCCAATTGAATGCAGAATTCCAAAGAATAGCTAGAAGAGATAAGAATGCCTTCTTAAATGAACAGTGCAAAGAAATAGAAGAAAACAATAGACTAGGGAGGACCAGAGATCTCTTCAAGAAAATTGGAGATATGAAGGGAACATTTCATGAAAAGATGGGCATGATAAAGGACCAAAATGGCAGGGACCTAACAGAGGCAGAAGAGATTAAGAAGAGGTGGCAAGATTACACAGGAGAACTATACAAGAAAGATCTTAACATCCCTGATAACCACGATGGGTTGGTCACTGAACTAGAGCCAGACATCCTGGAATGTGAAGTCAAATGGACCTTAGGAAGTCTGAGCAACAACAAAGCTAGTGGAGATGGCAGCATTCCAGCTGAGCTATTCAAAATCTTAAAAGACGATGCAGTAAAAGTGCTAGACTCAATATGCCAGCACATTTGGAAAACTCAACAGTGGCCACAGGATTGGAAAAGGTCAGTTTACATTCTGATCCCAAAGAAGGGCAATGCCAAAGAATGGTCAAACTACCGCACCATTGCACTCATTTCACATGCTAGCACAGTTATGCTCAAAATCCTACAAGCTAGGTTCCAGCAGTATTTGGACTGAGAACTACCAGAAGTATAGGCAGGGTTTCGAAGAGGTAGAGGAACTAGAGATCAAATTGCCAACATATGCTGGATCATGGAGAAAGCTAGGGAGTTGCAGAAAAGCATCTACTTCTGCTTCATTGACTATGCTAAAGCCTTTGATTGTGTGGATCACAACAAATTGTGGCAGGTTCTTAAAGAGATGGGAGTACCAGACCATCGTATTTGTCTCTTGAGAAACCTACATGCTGGTCAAGAAGCAACAGTGAGAACTGGACACGGAACCACTGATTTGTTCAAAATTGAGAAAGGAGGCAAGGCTGTATACTGCTGCCCTGCCTATTTAACTTATATGCAGAGCACATCATGAGAAAGGTGGGGCTAGATGAATCACCAGTTTGAATTAAGATTGCTGGGAGAAATATCAACAACCTCAGGTATGCAGATGATACCACTCTCATGGCAGAAAGTGAAGAGGAACTAAAGAGCCTCTTGATGCGGGTGAAGGAGGAAAGTGAAAAAGTTGGCTTGAAATTCAACATTAAGAAAACTAAGATCATGGCATCTGGTCCTCTCACTTCCTGGCAAGTGGATGGGCAAAAAATGGAGGTAGTGACAGATTTTATTTTCCTGGGCTCCTCCTGGGGAGGAAAGCTATGGCAAATCTAGACAGCATACTAAAAAGCAGAGACATCACCCTACCAACAAAACTGTGTATAGTCAAGTCTATGGTTTTCCCAGTTGCAATGTACGGCTGTGAAAGCTGAACCATAAGGAAGGCTGAACACTGAGGAATTAGGCCTTTGCATTGTGGTGCTGGAGGAGACTCCTGTGAGTCCCTTGGACTGCAACGAGATCAAACCGGTCAGTTCTAGAGATCAACCCTGACTGCTCTTTAGAAGGCCAGATACTGAAGATGAAATGCAAATGCTTTGGCCACCTAATGAGAAGGAAGGACTCCCTGGAGAAGAGCCTAATGCTGGAAACAACAGATGGCAAAAGAAGAAGGGGATGGCAGAGAATGAGGTGGTTAGATGGAGTCACTGAGGCAGTTGGTGTGAGCTTAGGTGGACTGCAAGGGATGGTGGAGGACAGGAAGGCCTGGAGGAATGTTGTCCATGGGGTCACAATGGGTCAGGCACAACTTCACAAACCCTTGCAAGGTGGCCAAGCGTTCTGTTTTTGTATTCCAGAAGCCAAGGAGACTTCAGGCTACCACACTATTTCAGGCAGGACACTCACACACACTTCCCAGCAGTCACTGCATCATAAGTAATGTAAACACAAGGACCTGGACTGAACCCATTTTTCCCCTCCTTTCTTTCGCCTACATTTGTTCTCCTGTCTTCAAAATGTATTTTTGAAAACCATTTCTTTTCTAACAAATTGAATGAGAACTGTCGGGGGGGGGGGGGGAGGCAGTAAGATTTTCAGCACAGCAGTAGTTCTTCCACCTTCCCTTCCTTAACCTTCTTCCACCTTCCCTTCCTTTTTTTCTTAAAGTAAGAAAAAAGAAGCAGCGATGAGAAGACATGGGGGGTTAAAAATGGAGCACCTTTGGTAATATTCTGTGAATGAGGTGGGGCATTGCATGCTAAAAGCCTGCTCTGGAATCATTAGCATGTAGGCCAGGCCTCTCTGCCTGCCTCAAGCATGGTGGGCCCCGCTTCCTCACTACAGCAAGCTGCTTGTTCACCTGCCCTCGCTCTGGGCATGCCGATGAAGGTGAAGAGGAAGAGGGGCAGCAGATGCCTGCTTGCTCTCTGGCTCTCTGCCAGGCAAGCAAGTGAAATTATAGTAATGCTAAGAAAGAGGATGAGGAGCAAGCGCAGCTGCCGACAATGGCAATAAAAAGGAAGGAGACCAGAGCTCAACATGCTTTTGTAAAAGCAAAAGACAAGACAAATAAATGACCTGATCTATGTTGTACCCATAGAAGAACAGCCATCTTTCCTTAATGGCCTAGTTGTTGCGGTCAGTCCGAGGGGCAGGCAGGCTGGAGGCATCGGTGTTTGGAATGCAGCAATCGTTTTGATCTCAGCCTATCACAACAGAAAACATCTTAGTAGTGATTAGCTTGTTTTCAGTTGGAACTCAGAGTCATTTTATATTAACCAAAGCAGAATTGGTCTTCTCTCTCTCTCTCTCTCTCTCTCTCTCTTCCCTATTCTTGTCAAGCAGATGAGCCTTTCTAAATACTGATTTCATCCTTCTGCTAAATTGACCTTCAGGGTACAAATCTGACCAGGGAGACTAAAACTATGTTCACTGCTGGAATTTAAAAGAATACTTCCTTTCAACTACCATTATTATAGTCATTCAGCATACCTTATTGCCACTTTTTGGACACAGTTCACAAAATCACATTCCACAGAGCAGGTTAAGTAGGATACTAATTCCATTATCGTAATTCTTGACATTCCAAAGGCTCTTGCAATGAGCTGATTATTTCAGACTTTCCACACTGGGAGATAGTTTCCTATAAAACTAGGAGTTTTCATTTGCAAATATTAGCTGAAGTAGAATTCAATTAAAAGCTAATAGAATTGAATTACAATATTAAATGAAATCCGACTTGCATTTATGCCAGTATCACTACCATTGGTTACCTGCGCAATTTGCATGTGTGGTATTTTCTAATCTTATTTGAATTTATCTTGCATGTTTTTGTTTGTTTCTGTAATTAGAAATCCAAAGCCAGATTATCCTTAAAGCAATGGTATGCAACAGGGGGATTCTGTTTTGCCAGAGCAACTCAGTGAATACGGCTCCAGCACAGCAGCTTTCCACATCTCAGACTTTCATCCAAGACAGTGTTCTTTGGGAACAGGTAGACAAGCTGCACTCTTAATATCCACAGCTGCTGCGCCAGCTCCTTGGCAGCTTTTGGTATCTGGGCATCAGTACAATCCTTGAACTCCAATCCTTGGCATATGCTGGTGTTGGATTACAGCCAGGGTAGGTTCAAGATCCAAGGTTTTCAATTATGGCTTAAAGTCCCAGCTTAAGCTTCCCAGATGCCACTAGAACCCACCTTCAGCACTAGTCTGCAGATTTTTATGGTCTCAAATTGCAGAGCAGACAAAGCCATTGGCTGGGCTGGCTGGCTGACTGGCTTTGCAGGGTTCCTGTGCCTTTAACAGCTGTACAAAATGCAGTAATTCAGCAAATGAGGGGGGGATGTTTAATATGTTTGATTTCTACCTTACTCACAATTTATCTGATGCAGCTGCTGCACCCCAGTTGATTGTGCTGTACCACTGGGACCCACCACTTGTGCAATGGACAACCCTGGAAATGAGCAGAGAGCACTTGTTCCATGTTACTGTAAGTACTGCTAGCTCCTTGTTGTTCTAGTGGTGGGTCACTATGTCTTATGGGAAGCATCAGACAGCACACAATCGCTGATGGCACCAGAACCCTGCCAATAAGACAGAGGCTGCCTATACTAGGTTGTTGTAACCTGTGATACAGCAAATGTACTCCTGCTATCTTTGCTATTGCAATGTGGACTTATTCACATGAAAGCTTCTCCTGCTATCAGTCAGGAAATGATTCCACCAAAAGGTGTGAACCAACAGCCCCCTGCAGGAAAGCTAGAATATGACTCCCACCTGTTTTCTATATTTTGATATGTGGATCAGTAAAAGGCTAAAAGAGCCGGATCTGGAGTTGGTAGTCTGAGCTCAGAACCTCCCTTCCCAATGCCACCCCAACTCCACACACATGTGACACACCCTTGGTAGTCTTTAGGAGCTTCTTAATAACTATGGAACATGATTTTTAAAAGATGCTGAGGAGCATATTTAGTAAAGATTACTTTACTAGCAGGCAGACTGCAGAAGCAATAGCTCACAGGCTTAAAAGGTTGTTTGCCATTCACAATGAACCTTATTTCTAAATGGTGCATGTACTTTAAAAGGTTGGATGCATCAGAGCAGAAAAAAGAAATTATTTTAATTTTCTGGGTGAGTGCCAGCCATACATTTCCGAAACAAAATATATAATGTAATTACCAATCTCACCTGGTATATTCTGTCATTGAACATTATTTGCTTTTCCAAATGGACAATAAGTATTATGCAAGTAAATGTGAAACACAAGTTTTAAAAACTTGATTTGGTTGTTTAACTTCTACAGAAACATGTTTCCTGATTTTTATATGAAATAGCAAACTGAGGACACCAATCCTACGTATGCTACTGGGAGTTTTAGAACTTCTTTTCTGTATAAATATCCCTACAATTGCACTCTGAAACATGAGTTAACTGTTGCTATCAGAAAATCTATAAATATAGGATTCACAAATCTGTGGCAAATTTGTCCCATCCTTAGAAATCTAAACCAAGACCAAGATTTCAATAGTGTCTTCATCTTCTTCACAAGTATTAGATGAGGAATGACATTTGACACGTTTGGGTTGTTGTTGTTTTTATTCATGTAAGTGTTTTTGTTCCTAGAGCCAGTGTGGTGTAGTGGTTAAGAGCATGGGACTGGGACTCAGACGATCTGGGTTCTAGTCCCTGCTCAGCCATGGAGCCAACTGGGTGACTTTGGGCCAGTCACAGACTCTCAGCCCAACCTCCCTCACAGGGTTGTTGTTGTGGGGATAAGATGGAGGAGGAGAATGATGTAAGCTGCCTTGAGCCCTTTGTAGGAAAAAGGCAGGATATAAATTGCAATATAAATAAATAAATAAATCAGCTTCTATAAAAATTGAGAGAGCTTAACGTATCAGGCAGATCACAGTTTCCCCATTAATGCTCTGAAACACACTGACCTGCACCATGGATTTCATTCCCACACTCTTGACAGGAAACATTAGCAACCACCAACTGTTGTTGTTATCTGCTGACAAGTTGTGTTCAATATATGGCAACCCTATGAATAAAAGTGTTCCAAAATGTTCTGCCCATGCCAGCTCCACTCAACTCTTCCAAGTGGCTTCCTTTATAGATTCAGTCCATCTAACATTTGGTCTTCCCTTTCATCTTCTGCCTTAGACTTACCTTAACATGATTGTCTTCTCCACTAAGTCATGCCTTCTCATCATGTGTCCAAAGTATGACAGCATCTGTTTTACCATTTTCGCTTCCAGGGAAAGATCTGGCTTGATTTGATCTAGGATCCACATGTTCACCTTCTTGTCCATCCAGGATATTCACAAAACTCTCCCCCAAACACATAAATTTTCTCCCTATCAGCTTTCTTCACTGTCCAGCTTTAACATCCGTATGTTGTGATTGGGAAAACAATAGTCTGGATGTTCTTGGGCTTGATTTCCAGTAAAACATCCTTACACTTGATCATCTTTTCTAGTTGCTTCATTCCTGCCCTTCCAAGACTTAGTCTCCTTCAAATTTCTTGGCTGCAGTCTCCCTTTGAAAGAGCCAAGATAAATGAAATCATTCACAATTTTATTTCTTCATTACTAACAATAAAGTTCTGCCATTCTTCTGTTACTTGGCATTGATCATTGCAATAGTTACTTTTGTCTCTATGTGATAGTCGCTGAAAAGTTGTATTCAGGACTCTGACCCAATCTCTGTCAACTTTTGCTTTTTCCCCCCTTGCCTGTCCTTTACAAATGTGAGTATTTCCTCTATCATTCACCATCCCTTTTGCTACAGGAATTGTCTTTTGGTATTCTTTCCTAATAAAGTCTCTGTTTTCAGTCCACAGTTCTTCTGTAATTAAGTTGAGCAAAGCAAATATGTTCTTTATGTGGAATTTAATTTCTTTGGGGATGTTACTTAAGTTATATTTTGGCAATATGCTTCTTCTGAAATTCAGAACTAATGGTCACTTCCAAAGTCTGTTCCTGGTATTGTTTTGGCAGCAAGAATACAACTTCTCCATCTTCTGATTCCAATTATATAATCTGTTTAATTTCTGCATTTGGCCATCTGGAGAAGTTCATGTATACAGTTTTCTGAGTGGTTGCTTGGCATATGTGCTTGAAGTGAACAAGCTGCTGGTTTCACAGAATACTATGAGTCTACTATGCTTCACAACCCTAGGCCAAATTTTCCTACAACATTTCTTTCTGCTTTGTTTCCTACTTTTGCATTCTAGTCTCCTAGGATTAGCAGCATGTCTTGTTTTGGTGCGTTGTCAAGTTCCTTTTGCATAAAAGTTTCAATTTCTTCTCCTTCAGAATCCATTGTTGGTACATAGAAAGATTTCAGGAAAAGCCTTCAGGAATCATTACATTACATGCACTTAGCAATTGATTAGGTAATTTCCTAAAAGGACTCAGTAGATGAAATTGTTAAAGACTGTTTTGTGATGTTATGGCAGAAATGGGTCACAGATCTGTCTAGGCAATTTCAGTGAACTTTCAGGTATGTTTCAGAGCTCTGCCAGTAATGGCCAAAACTGACAACCTTCTCCAAAATTTGTATTCCTCATATGTAGGATGACCACTTTGCACAGCACCCCTAATAAGGAAATTTATCACCAAAAGAGAGCAAAAGAGAATAAAGTTTTGCATTAAATATGCATAGGTACTATATAATAGATGCACATTTAGAACAGAATTTAAATATCAGTACAATACTTCTGACCACAGTGGGGAAGACTGTGCCCAGGTGACCTGCATGCCTGCTCAATTTGCTGTTTCTATATCCAGCTGATCTCCTTCATGGATCACTGCCTTGTCGTGGTGAAGGGGCTTGTGTAGCTCAATGAAGCTATGAGCTATGCCGTGCAGGGTCACCCAAGATGGACAGGTCACAGCAAAAGCTCTAAAGGAGCACTTGGGTCCATATATGCCCTCCCGCCCCTTGAGATTGGCGGAGGAGGCCCTTCTCCGGGAGCCCTCTGTGAAGGATATTAGGAGGGTGAGTACCCGGAGGAGGGCCTTCACTGTGGTGGCGCCCCACCTATGGAATGCTCTCCCCAGAGAGGTCCACCTGGCGCTGTCATTATTTGTTTTTTGGTGCCAGGCTAAGACCTTTTTATTCAAATGATATTTTAAATATTAATTACTGGATTTAATTAATTGGTTTTAAATTATTGCTGAGATGCTCCAAAATTTTTAATGTTATTTGATGTTTGTTTATTCTTCCTTGTAAGCCGCCCCGAGGCTTTCTGTGATGGGGGCAGCATAAAAATGTTATAAATAAACAAACAAATAAATAAATAATAGCAGAGAGCTCTGACAAAAAGTGATCCACTGGAGAAGGAAATGGCAAACTTCAGTATCTTTGCCATGAAAACCCCATGGACTGTACCAAAAGGCAAAAAGATATGACGCCGGAAGATGAGCCCCTCAGGTCGGAAGGTGCCCAATATGCTACTAGGGAAGAGCAGAGGGCTAGTACTAGTAGCACCAGAAAGAATGAAGCGACTGGGTCAAAGCCAAAAGGACACTCAGTTGCTGATGTATCTGGTGGTGAAAGGAGAGTCCGATGCTGCAAAGTTCTATACTTTATAGGAACCTGGAATGTAAGATCCATGAATCAAGGCAAGCTGGATGTGGTCAAACAAGAGATGATAAGACTGAACATAGACATCTTACAAATCAGTGAACTGAAATGGGCAGGAATGGGTGAATTTAATTCAGATGACCATCAGGTATACTACTGCGGGCAAGAATCCCTCAGAAGAAATGGAGTAGCCTTCATAGTCAATAAAAGAGTAGGAAAAGCAGTACTGGAATACTATCTCCAAAATGACAGAATGATCTCAGTTCGAATCCAAGGCAAACCATTCAACATCACATTAGTCCAAGTCCACTGGTGTTGAAGAAGCTGAGGTTGACCAATTCTATGAAGACCTACAGCACCTTCTAGCATTAACACCAAAAAATGATGTCCTTATAATAATGGGGGATTGGAATGCTAAAGTGGGAGGACAAAAGATAACTGGAATAACAGGAAAGTTTGGCCTTGGAGTACAATATGAAGCAGGGCACAGGCTGGTAGAATTTTGTCAAGAGAATACGATGGTCATAGCAAACACTCTTTTCCAACAACCCAAGAGATGACTCTACACATGGACATCACCAGACGGTCAACACAGAAATCAGATTGACTATGTGCTCTGCAGCCAAAGATGGAGAAGCTCTATACAATCAGTAAAAACTAGACCAGGAGCTGACTGTGGCTCAGATCATGAGCTTCTGATTGGAAAATGTAGGCTTAAGTTGAAGAAAGTAGGGAAAAGCACTAGGCCACTCACGTATGACCTAAATCATATCCCTGATGAATATACAGTAGAGGTGACAAATAGGTTTAAGGAATTAGATCTGATAGACAGAGTGCCTGAAGAACTATGGACAGAGGTTCGTAACATTGTACAAGAGGCAGCAACTAAAACCATAACAAAGAAAAAGAAATGCAAGAAAGCAAAATGGCTGACTGAGGAAGCTTTACAAATAGCTGAGGAAAGGAGGGAAGCAAAACGCAAGGGAGAAAGAGAAAGATCCAATTGAATGCAGAATTCCAAAGAATAGCTAGAAGAGATAAGAATGCCTTCTTAAATGAACAGTGCAAAGAAATAGAAGAAAACAATAGACTAGGGAGGACCAGAGATCTCTTCAAGAAAATTGGAGATATGAAGGGAACATTTCATGCAAAGATGGGCTTGATAAAGGACCAAAATGGCAGGGATCTAACAGAGGCAGAAGAGATTAAGAAGAGATGGCAAGATTACACAGAAGAACTATACAAGAAAGAGCTTAATGTCCCTGATAACCACGATGGGGTGGTCACTGAGCTCGAGCCAGACATCCTGGAATGTGAAGTCAAATGGGCCTCAGGAAGTCTGAGCAACAACAAAGCTAGTGGAGGTGACAGTATTCCAGTTGAGCTATTCAAAATCCTAACAGACGATGGAGTATAAGTGCTACACTCAATATGCCAGCAAATTTGGAAAACTCAACAGTGGCCACAGGATTGGAAAAGGTCAGTTTACATTCTGATCCCAAAGAAGGGCAATGCCAAGAAAGTTCAAACTACCGCACCATTGCACTCATTTCACATGCTCAAAATCCTACAAGCTAGGCTCTAGCAGTATGTGGACCGAGAACTACCAGAAGTACAGGAAGGAGATCGAAGAGGGAGAAGAACTAGAGATCAAATTGCCAACATACACTGGATCATGGAGAAAGCTAGGGAGTTGCAGAAAAGCACCTACTTCTGCTTCATTGACTATGCTAAAGCCTTTGATTGTGTGGATCACAACAAATTGTGGCAAGTTCTTAAAGAGATGGGAGTACCAGACCATTGTATTTTTCTCTTGAGAAACCTATATGCTGGTCAAGAAACAACAGTGAGAACTGGACATGGAACCACTGATTGGTTCAAAATTGAGAAAGGAGTTCAGCAAGGCTTGTATACTGTCTCCCTGCCTATTTAACTTATATGCAGAGGACATTATGAGAAGGGCGGGCTAGATGAATCACCAGTTGGAATTAAGATTGCTGGGAGAAATATCAACAGCCTCAGATATGCAGATGATACCACTCTCATGGCAGAAAGTGAAGAGGAACTAAAGAGCCTCTTGATGCAGGTGAAGGAGGAGAGCGCAAAAGTTGTCTTGAAACTCAACATTAAGAAAACTAAGACCATGGCATCCGGTCCTCTCACTTCCTGGCAAATAGATGGGGAAGAAATGGAGGTAGGGACAGCATGGCACAATGTGGAAACGTCACTGAACAGATATTAAATGACTCTTTGTTGTTATTCCCCCATCTGACCATGGAGGAATGTTTTGTATAAAATATTCATTTGTATTCCACATGAATATTCTTGTCACTTCACTATTAAAGAAACACTGATCTTTTTCTCTGAACACAACTCACCACAGCAAAGCTTGATCTCATTAATATTTGGCAAATAGTTGATTACAGAAGGATTTTTACCTGCACCCAAACATGCTTAAATGCTGTAAGGGCAGTCTTATATGTACTTGCCTGGGAAGGTGTCCCATTGAACACAGTGGAACTTACCTCTGGGTAGATATGTATAGGTTTGCACTGCAAATGGAGGTGTGTGTGTGGGACAGTGCTTGGTATGCATTATAGCACTAACATCCTAATGCACATATCCCATTGAACAGTTGTCCTTCTGGAAATGGGGGAGCTTTCATGACAAAAGAATTAGACTTCAGCATTTTAAAGCCCTCCAGAAAGCCAACATGAGGCTTGTTTTCAGTTCTGGTTGTTCTATTTCTCCAACTTTAAGTGAATAGGTAGTCAAGTCAAATTTATTTACCCAAAATGATTAGGCATCACACACATTAGAGAAAAATGCATATCCATAACTCAGCTGACAAAACATAACAAAAATAACTGTACCACTACAGTTTATCAACACTGGTCTCTAGTGCATTGTTTTACATGTCATGAAACCAATTTATTTCTAATTCTTTGGGCACCAAGGACAAGCATGGAAACCTTATACATTAAACTATCAAGTAACATTATTTCCTCTATAACATTTAAAGTGAAATATTACCCAGAATTTCCTTAAAAAATTTCCCTAAGGAAAATGTATGAAGAGCTGTACCACACAGAGTGTACAGTATCCTCCAGTTCTCCCTGAACAGAAATACATAAAAGACAATTAGCAGGAATTTCAGTAAATGGACTCTCTAGATATACGAAGGGATCCTTTCAAATGGCAAAGTGGGGAACACTTTCTTAAATATTGGAAAAACTCCAATAATATCATCATTATCATCATCATCAAAATAATTAGAGAGGCCTCCAAATATCTTAACAAGGCAATGGAAGTGAGAACATGACATACTGAATATGCGTATCTCTTTTAAAAATGCTCCGTCTGCAGCCGTCTTGAAATCAGGATAACATGAGCTCTGGATATAGAGGACTTCACCTCAGACTTCAACATATTAGAATGCCATGGCAAAAGCAATCTGAAAATATAATTCTTGAACAGTTCCTAGTACAGCAACATCCAATGCATCCTAAATCTCCTCACTGAGGATCCCTTATGGAATATTTGTTCCCATTAAGGTCACAAGAAAGGGCAGTAACCAATCGGACAGGAACACTAACATAAATTATGTTGCACTACTATAAAGGACCTCTAGCAAAATGTTAATAGCATTAGCTGGTGTGATGGTGCTTCCCATATTGGCATGTGATTGACATGCGTTAGAGGTCCCTTATGTTAGCATAAGGTAAATTATATTGATTCTAGCGTCCAAACTCAAAAATATATTGCTGAGCATGAGATGAAATACTAAAAGGAAGTAAGATGGACTGTTAGGCCTTTGTGCCATTTGAAAGCATGATATAACGAGCCAGCTTGCAGGAATTTTTTTAAAAAATCTGATTGGAAGACCTTTAGTGAAACTCCCCATCTTCTGTTTCAGTTTGGAATATCTCACACACCAGATGCCTGTGTGCTGCCAACAGTCAACCAATTTGTGCAGATTCAATTCACACACTGTGACAAGCCCCATTCAAAAAGGGTAATCAGTGAAGAGCTTGAAATTCTGGCTTTAGCCAAGCCCATTACCAAACTGTAATTTTGTGGTCATAAATCCACAAATGCCAAGCCCTACAAAGAGTAGAGACCACGTTGACCATGGTATCCTGTTCCTGCTGATCACTGTGAAACACATAACGCTGGTGTGCTTGGATATCATAATCTCTGAAAGGACATCAAGCAGACATCAATGTATTACAGAGCATTGTTTGTGGAACAAACTCAAATGATGAGCACAGCAATGTACTAATGAACAGACTGATGCTGAAGCTAATACAAGAATGACCAGAAGTGTGACTGGATACATATGTCCATTGGAAGCATCAAGTCTTATGATTTAGAAAAGATTGCAGTGAGGATCAGATTTTTTTTCTACCAATAATTTAGGGGGGAGGTTATTCATTAAAGGGTTGCGCTTACATTATCAATTGACTAGGTTTTTATTCATTGGATAAGTTCAATAAGGTGATGAATGAGACAGAACTGGGAGTCTGACAAACCAGCATAGGCAAAAACTGAAGCACGCAGGTGGTAAATGCATACCCATGCCTCTCTTCTGTATGACTATGTCAACCAATCACTACTTTTTATGTTGATACTGTTGATTCCTATAGCTAGAAAAAGACTTTTCTGTGCTCCAAAAGCCTGCATTGTACCAAATGAACAAGTCAACCAATGCATTGTGTATAGATGTTTGATTTGGACCACTAATTCCAGAGTCTCTGCTACTGCTTAGATAGCCTTTTAGGAGAACAAAACAATAAATTTTTGAAATAACAGTATCAAATCGATAGTTAATTCCTACTTTTAAGGAAAAATAATATGACAGCCAATGCATATTAGTTAATCTCAGAAACACATAAACTGCTGTAATTTATGTCAATATCATTTCTTGTATGAAAAATTAGGAATTCAGGAGAATTTCATTCAGTAAGAAGTTTACACTTCTTGAATTATATACCAGCCTTCCCCAACCTGATGCTTTCTAGATGTCAGGGGCTACAATTCCCAGCTTTCCTGATCACAAGCCATATTGGCTGTACCTGATGGGACTTGAAATCCAACATATCTGAGGGCAAGGGGTTGGGAAAGGCTGTACCATACAAACAGGAATGCAGTTATCCTTCAGTATTTTGTTCAGAGGATCTGTCTGTCTGTCTGTCTTTCAATTTACCAAGACATACACAATGCAACAAACTCTGCATAAAGACAATTCCTCAGGCCTTTTCTTTCTCCTGTACCAGATTAGGATCTTTCTTATGGATGGGGACTATAAAACTTGATCTAGATGGAAGCATCACCATTGGTATTCAAATCGTTGCCTCCTGTTCAGCATCTTTAAAAATGGCATCTCTAGGAAGTGCCTAGAGCCATGCATGGTAGTAGTTGTGGGAGATGACATAATCCTGCTTAAGAAGGCTGAACTGCCAAACTGTTCATTCTGGTCTTTGCATTCCAAAAATACCATCTGTGCATAAGGCACTATTCATAGACCATGCTCAAGCTAATGATGGCAGTAAATATGACCCCACCATGAATAATTTACAGAAGAGCTTAAGAGGGCTTTTTCCTCTTATTTTCCAGACACAGAGACAAAATCAGCTGCTTCTTTTAAAAACTACCTAGCAAGATGTATTTTGACCAAATGAAAGCCTTTTTAAAAAGCCCAACATTTTAGGATTACGTTTTGTTAGCATTTAATACAAAGGGAAGAATTATTCCTCTGTGAATTGTTCTCTACCTTTGGGAATACCATGTTTTCTTTCTGTAATCTTCAAGGGTGCAAGCCTAGACAGAAAAAAGTCCTACAATTCTCAGTATCCCCTGCAAGAATGCTGAGACTAATAGGACCTGTTTCTGTTTAAAGATGCATAGGACTGTGTCCTCAGAGGGTTTCTTTGTGAACGAGTATAAATTATAGAAATACTGCAGTCCATGCTCTTTCCATCTCTGATGTACATTTGACTATGTTACTCCCTTAATAAACATCAACAGCATTACATAGAAGAAAGAAATGGCAACCCTCCCTGACTGAAATAGACACAAGGAGAGGTCTGGAGGAATTGCTCTGAGGCTGAAAATGAACAAGAATGGGAAATACAGAATAGTTTGCAAAAAGGGCAGAGAAATTTCCATAGATAAGCTGGAAACAGAGCTTGGGACATTCAGAATATGAGTGTAGTGCCTCCTACTGAGCAAGGAATACCTTTCATTCAATGGTGTTAAAGGCCAGAAGATTGTGGAAATAAGTTCCAGTTTCTATTTCATCAGTTCCTGCCATCTTTCCTTTTTACAGTAATGAAAGTGATACTGCAAATCATAACCTGTTGGTGACAGAAAAGGACTGCAGCTGCGATCAATCCCTTTTGGGGTCTTGAAGAAATAAGAGTGAGTGGCCATATCCAACACTGACAAGTTTTACTTGATTTACCAAAACGTCAATGACATAAAGCCAATAAATTATGTTAAAGGTAGCAAGAGGAAATTAGTGTTTATAAGAGCAAAATATTATAAAGTAAATTGCATTGAGGCATTTTGATTCAGGTGTGAGTCATGAAGGGAAACTGGTATTCATTTAGGACAGACTGTATGATGAGAGATACCCAATTTTTGGTGCAAAGAATTCTTATAACATTAAGTTTTAAGTGAAGCAGTGTTATGTAACTAGCCTGAAAATAAATTAATGAAAACCAGTCATCTTTTAAACCAAGTTTTTAAAAGGAAATTATGTTCTAAATATGTAGCATATATTCTTCTGTGAAAGGTCATAAAGTGTTTTAAAGTTTGTTTTTAACATTCTAGTGACACCTTTATACTTTTGGTAATAAACTGAAATCTGCTTGAGAGACATTTCTATGGTTACATATGGTAACACATTTTGTACCTGTCTCTCTCTACATTGTGGAAATCATTACATAGATAGGAAAAGTATTAGCAGTGATGTAATAAAGGATGAAGCTGCCCTCATTACATGTGGTGAGGTTGTGAGCACAGCAGAGCTTGGTTGGAAATGAGATAACCTACAAATGGTGAAACAGAATAACAAAACTAGTTTTAGGATGCACATACTAATGTGGCACACTATGCGTTCAAATTCATTGGTTTTTTTTTTTTTTTTTTTTTTCAGAAATAGCCATAATCTTCAGGACAAGGTTTCAGTCCTTAAAGAAGGGTGGAGCCTGGAATACTATCAGTTCTGGAAGAGGGCAAGTACACAGACCCTCTTGCATGTAGAAAAGGCAAGAAATGACACGACTGCTGTACAGTGGGAACAGAAGATGACCTTAGAGATGGAATTTAAAATTTGCTGTAGAGCAGAACATTCCCAGAGCTTCTCTGGATTGTCTGGGCCACTTGAATAACATAACTGTGGTACTTTCTTCCTGAAAGTGATGTGTGGTGTTCACTAGATTTTTGTAAACTCTGGAATATAATGTGATAAGAAAGATATGCTATCAACCAAGCAAACATCCCGACCAAACCTATAACACTTTCTCCATAGGGTGATTAATGATGCTGCCAATTGCCTGGGTGTCACACAAGAAACATACTTTGTTCCTGTATTCTGTTGTGTACAAACCACCCCCAGGATGGGGACAATTTCTAGGAAATTAAGCTCTCTAGTGATGCCAAAGACTGCACAAGGATGGGGCTATTTCCTATTAAGGATGGGCCAATGAATTATATTCAAGAGTGCGTGGATTCTCTGAACATTTGTTTCACTGTACATCTTATGCCTAATTTCCATTCACATTTGCAATCACTGCTCAATCTGAGCAAATGAGAAAGCTGCACAAATCAGGTGTGACTGAATGTGAAGTTAGTGCAACTTTGCCGCGATTCAGTTCATGTAAGTTTCCTAAACTTATATGAAGTTCCTAAATATATGCACATTTCCGCCTCAGATTAATGTGTCACTGTTTCATCTTAGAGGGGGAAATTGTGCAATTTGTGTATAATGACATTGACACAAATGTAGAAAATCTGCACAAACTGAATTCAAGTGCATGCTTAAAATTGGGCAAATGTGCCCATGTATGGGCATTTGCAATCATGCAAGCACTAATGGCCACATATGTACAATTAATAAATGTAAAAGTATGTATTAGATTGAACTTCCATATATGCCCTCCTGCCCCTTGAGATCGGCAACAGATGCCCTTCTCCAGGAACCCTCCGTGAAAGGTATTAGGAGGGTGAGTACCCGGAGGAGGGCCTTCTCTGTGGTAGCACCCCACCTATGGAATGCGCTCCCCAGAGAGGTCCGCCTGGCGCCGTCGTTATTTGTTTTTCGGTGCCAGGCTAAGACCTTTTTATTTAAAACTTATTTAAATTGTTAATTTATTATGTATTTTAGGATTTTAAATTTTATGCCAGGATGTTACCAAGTTTTTAATGAATTTTAATGTTATTTATATATTTTAATTATGTTGTGAGCTGCCCTAAGGCAATGGAGGTGGCATAGAAATGTTTTAAATAAACAAATAAATAAATAAACATGAGAGCTTCATCTCATCAAGGCGTTGCTCCTGCTGAAGGATGCATGTTCAGGTCCTTTGGAATCCTGTAGACCTGTCAAGGAGGGTGCCACGATGTGAGTTCTGCTGTGCTTATCATTCCTTGCCCATATAAGATGGGGGAGCCATGGAGTAGGTCACCCTCCCTGAACTGCCAGTCTTGGTAGCCCAAGTGAAGAAAAATAAGACCTACACATGGTTAGAATATGCTCAGAGCTGAACACAAAATACTTCTATACACACTGAGTTCCTACCAACCTGTGGATTCCATTCCATAAAATGCAGTGTACAGACCATCCCCGAGTTAGAAATGTCCACATTACAAATTGATTGATTGATTTAAAAATTTTCTATGCCATCCCAAAACTAAAAGTCTCTGGATGGCTTACAAAAAACAGAAAGCCAAAAACAAATCAATCACAACAATGACAACACATAGCACACTGCATCCGATTGGATAAAAATAAGGATAAAACTAATTAACTATTAAAATATTGGGAGAATATAAAGGTCTTTGCCTGATGCTGAAATGAATAAATCAAATAACCCATAATTAATTTTTAAAAAATTACTCTAGGAAATAATCATCACCATAGAGAGAGGGGGAGTGAAAGGATAGGGAGGGAGCCCTCTAAAGCATGTCTTCCTGCCTTTTCCACCCAGAAAGGAAAATCTCTCCAGCACTTCCTTCCTGCAAACTGGTGAGTTGGGGCAGGGGGGAGCAAGTCTAGAGATATTGTGGTTTTTCCAGTTTCACAGGGGCCCTGCACCCATAGCCCTTGTGAATGTGGAGGACCGGACTATACATGATCCAACTTACATAAAAATTTGACTTAAAGACAAACGTCCTTTTTCTCAGGAACAGAAGTTATTTGTAACCCAGGGACTGCCTGGAATAGGTCAGGCTGAGCTGTAAGGACTATCTGAGGTAGCCTTCTCTAACTGTTGGTCATGCTGTCCAGGGATGATGGAAGCTATAATGAGAGTTATAGCTCACCATGGAAGAGTGCCAAGCTGGAAATTACACTTTTGCTGTTTAACTGATGAAACATCATTTTAAATAGACATATTACTTTTTGAGATATTGGATAAAGTGCTAGTCATAATTAGGAGAATTATGTAACCCACCTTGAGGTGAGATATAAATATAATAAATAAATAAAATAATGCAATAAACAACATCTTGTTGTTACAAGGAAAAGCCAGCTTTAATGTTTTCTAGTTCATTCCTGATTAAAGTCATAGCCCAAAATTAAAATATCCTCAAAATATAGGCGTATGTTCTTAACTCACTCTCCTTCTGGCCTCCTGTGTCAGCCTCTGAAATTACTAAACTGATTAAACACCTGAAATCAAACAAAGCTGCTGGATATGGCTTTATTTCAGAGGATGTTATCCAAAACAATTTAGATTGGTGGGCACCTGTTTTGGCATCCATATTCACTTGTATTGATAAACATGCTAAGGTTCCTGAGGATTGGGGCCTAGTTTTGGTGATTCCAATCTACAAAAAAAGAGGGAGAGACCTGCCTGCCAATTACTGTCGTATTAGCTTCCTCAGTACACTTTATGCCAGTAAACTTTATGCCAGACACCGGTATTACAAACTTCAGGACTGGATTGTAACTGAAAATATTTTGGCTGAGGAACAGCCAGGTTTTAGAGAAGACCATTCAATCACTGACCATGCTTTCTCAACATCTGATGGAGAAATACTCCTCGGGAGCAAATTCATCACTCTAAGCATTTACTGACCTTAGATGTGCTTTTGACCTCATCTCCAGATCTAAACTCTGGGAGAAACTGAACTCTTCTTCAACTGGTAAAAAATTACTCATGCTTACATACAAATTATATGAGAACTCTCAGAAGAAGGTACAATGCAATGGCCAAGGGCACTGCACCAAAGAAATGCCGGTTAAGAAGGGAGTGAGGCAAGGATGTATACTATCCCCTCTTCTTTTTAATATATACATTAACTCTCTTATTGATAAACTGAATAGTTGATCTCTTCATCCACCGAAATTAGGAAATAGACACATCTCTGTTCTTTTGTATGCAAATGATGCTGTGCTGCTTTCTCAAACACAGTTTTGCCAGAAACAGCCACTCCATCTACTAGCTGAGCACAGCCAAGAAAAAAGTTTAGAAATTAACTACTTTCAAAGCAAAGTCATGGTTTTTGCCAAGTGCCCTAAGACGCACTGGGAATTGTCTTCCATTCTACTGGTAACCATAAATCTCCTGCCGACTACATTAACTTAAATGCACAAAAACAGTGTCGGCTTTACAAACCTTTTATTTCTTCAAAGGAGCACAGTATATGCCAGCAGCAATTAAAGTTTTCTCAGCTTACATTCAAGCCCAGCTTCTTTTTGGAGCTCGGTTGGGACCCGACAGGTAATTTCTTCCTTTGGAAAGAGTACATTCCAAGTTCTTGAGAAACCTCTTTCAAGCACCACACTGCATTTGAATATCCTTTGACGTGAAGCTGGCCTTCATAAAATTGAAACCTTGGCCTAAATTTACATCTTCTCTTACTGGTTTAAGCTCTCCATTTTTCCAGTTGGTTTGGTCCCTTTAATTATGACTAATAGTTTCCAGAGCTTCTGGAGCCAGGCAATACAAGTCAAATTGCCATTATATGGATATTCATAGGCAGCTATTACCTTGATGGACATTAGTAAAATTAAACAGCGGGTCATTGATTTAGAGCTACAAGCAGATTGCCCAATTCTATCTAGAAACATCTTCATGAAACATACTGCACATCTTCTTCAACCAGCCAGATATCTTAGCCATATAATGATACCAAAATTTAGAAGGGCTTTATCCTTAGCTAGATTCAATGCCCTCCCAACAGCTTTTACCAAAGGGAGGTATCAAAAAATCCCTTTCGAACAGAGGCTGTGTCCATGTCAGGGAAAAATAATTGAATCGCTGGAGCATGTTATTCTTTATTGCCCTTTCTATGCAGAAATTGTTATTCCCACTCTTTATTAAATATCCTAGTCATTCCTATTTTATCTTAAGATGTTTTTATTGGATCAATCCAATTTTGTTTCTCTGACCAAGTACTGCTCAATAGTTTGTACAGTCCACTGTAGAATTAATTCTGACCATTGATAGCTTCTCTTTAGAATAACAGCATTTTTCTTTATCCTTAACTGTAATTTTAGAACAACTGTGTTTTAATTGTAAATTAATTTAAAATTAACTGTAATTTTAGAACAACTGTGTTTTAATTGCTGGTCAATGACCGAATAAAGAATGGTTTGATTGATTCTTAACCCACAGCACCACCCATTCAGATGCATGCTTACTGGTTAACCAGTGAAAGTTCTGTATATATATTTTATTTGATTATAAAATAATGTTAGATCCAGTGAGCAGTTTGCCTCCTTAATCCCACTTTTTTGTGGATTCCATAGTGAGGCTGGCTAATTGGTTTGTTCTACTCACATAGCTGTAAGGCTCAGCCTCCCTCCCTCCCTCCCTCCCTCCCTCATATTTCTTTAAGAAATCCATGGCACAGTTGCTGAACCATTCCAACTGTGTGTTGCCCAGGCACTGTTGCCCAATGGCACTGCATGGAAAGGGGAGAGGAAATGTAGAGCTTCCCCCTGCATGCCGACCACCCAGCCAGTCACAGAATGCCCCATATTAGCACAACAAACTGCCAAAATCTTTGGCAGCCTAACAGTGACATTTTGCATGTTTGCACTAGGCACATTACAGTAGCAGCTGCTTAGACAGATTTCAGAGTTTTTTTGCACTACCGGTTCCCCATGTATTTCTATCCTTGCCATTCCATTTCAGGAATAGAAAATACCAGCTGTTCCTTCTGGCTGCCAAGGCAGCAAACAGCATTTCTCTTCTCCACCCCACAATACCACTGTACCAAATAAATAACTCATGACACGTGCGGCGAACTCTAGGTTTTTTCTATGGCTTCCACTTCCAAAAGGCAAACAATACAAAGAAAAAGAAAGAAAGTAGCATGTTTGCTCTCTGCAGCAGAAGGCTCATGATCTCCCACAGATACAAAAAACAAAGAAACGCAATGTGGCAAATTTTGCCCCATCCTTCCTTGAAGCAGTGATATCTCTTTCAGTAAAATGCACCATAAAATGTCGAAGAAATTTTTTTTAGCTTACTCTTCCAAAGTGCAGTTTGCTCATTTCTTCTTATCTAAAATGTTGTCTGATTTTGTGATGGGCAGTAGGATGTTGGATCCTGTCTCAGTGTACATGGATCAGTGCAGCAGGTTATCTGTGTTGGCCGCTGCCAGTCAGTGGAGACAATACTGAGCTAAATTGGCCAAGGGTGCAGCTCGGCATAAGCCATCTACAGTACATCCCACAAAGATGTGGCTCCAACACCAAGCCCTGAGCTTTGCTGCTTCTGTTACTCCGTAAACACCTGTTTGAAGCTGCTCCCCTGCCCTATTCAGTGATTCCTTTGGTAACCTTTTTTTTTTTTTTTTTTTGAGGCGGGAAGGTCTTCTTTCATATCAAGATTCCCCATCAGTTAGATATTGTGAGGGGAACTCAGCAGTATTACAGCACCACACACATGGACTCATATTTGGCTATGTGATGACATCTCTGGGGAAGAATACAGGCAATTATTTGCTCTGATCCAGATTGTGTGAGGGAAATGTTACGGGGGACAGGACACAGACACCTTGATGAGGCAAGCATAGAACCTCTTCAATCTGACTGAGGACAAAGTTTGAGACGGCCTTGCTTGTTTGTCCTTCATTGCTACATTGGAGGACATTTTCTTAACTTGTAGCCCCATTCTATAACGCTCTTCCGATGGAGGGTTCTGACATTGGAGGCTTCCACCCAACCAAAGTCCTGCTGCTAACATGGAGACATGTTTATCTTCTTTTCCCCCCACCCACCCAATTTTTGTTTCTTTACCTTGTTGTGAGTTATGGGGACAGAATGACTTCTGAATTCAATGGATCCACCTCTCTCATATGCATCCACTATCATACCTTCCTTCCTTGTGACCTCAGAAAAGGAGCTCTCACAGAGCTTTTCATGGGAGCTATAAGGAATGAAGATGGGGGAAAAACATCCCCACTCCTTTCTGTGGGGGAAGGAATCCTCCATATCCTATGAACTCTGGGTGTTCTCCCAGGGACTCTAACATTCTTCTCTTAAAGTGGTTCACTATGATGAAGGCATGACACAATAGTATTACTACTATACATGGTTCAAATGTATTTGAACAGTCGTTATTTTACAGTTGATTTGTTTCTCTTTCATGCTTTTAGGTTTGAAATGTGTGTTTCTATAGGCATGCAGGTTAATCTAGCAAAAATACCATCTTCCAAGCACAGGTTAGGAAATGGTTGACCTTGTTGATGACCTATTTCTATATACTCAATAATTTTCCACACACTAGGTTCACTTCAGTTAAAAACATTAAGTTGCAGTCCAGAAAACTCAAGGTATCACTCAGCACTTCTGTGCACAAAAGAGAAACATGACTTGGAATGTCCTCTACACCGAAAAGAAAAAAAGAAAGAAAGGTTCTAATCTTAGATGTGCCAGATATTCTGGGCCTCATCAAAATCTGTTTATGCATGCAAGCACAGCAGTCTATTTTCTCGAGCTTGCATGCACTTCTGGGATTAGAAAATGGCCCTCAAAGCAGTGCATGTCAAAAGTTTGGAATTTCAGCTTCAGATGCTTCATGCATGAATAAACAATTTTTGTCCTTTTGCTTGCACTTGCTTTTTCAGAGGGTTTTAGAGTTCAAATGTTGAAGCTACATCCTGACCTCTTTGCCTTTTTAAGTTATGGCTTTGGAGCATTGCCCTCTTAACTGATCTGCACCCCCCCCCAACCACTTTTTTAACAGTGTACACTGTCACCAGGTTTTTGTTGTCATATCCTTTGCATCTTAAGAATTTACAAAGAACAATGTGCATAAATGCATTGTTTTATGAGAATTTGTTTGAATGGAAGGAATTGCGACAGGAAAGCTCAGCTTGAGTTATCCTAAGATTTGGATATATATCTATTTATGAAACTTTTTTAAAGCTAGAACAGCTAGGTCAGCTATCATACTCTAAATAATCTTTTGAATGCTGCACTATCTAACCTACTCTGCAGAATTGTTTTAAGGTTCTAATAACAATTCTGACACTGGGCTTCCTGATCTGACAACTTGGATTTCTGTTCCTCTAAAGTAGCGTGATGAGTTTTCTGTACTTTATTTGATATAGCTTGTTTATTTATTTTTGTCTCAGTTGATAAGTGCAACTCCTGCTTCAGAATCTCTATTTGCTATCTTGAATTCTAGCTCCTGGACAAAAAATTGCTTGACAGAAGTAATGTCTGTCTTTCAGTGGGTAAAGAGGTGATGTCATGAGCTTATGCAGTGGTTCCTAGCATTTCTTGTGGGGCGGGGGCTTTATTTGGAATTTTAAGAGAGAGCCAGGGGTGCTTTCATAAAATGGCTGTCATCCTGGGCTTGGCTGGTCACAAAACATTCATTTTCTAGAAACATCCTGGTGATGCTAAAAGAAACATCACATGAGCCTAAGTAAAAAATAGAGGTGGTTTCTGAGCTCCAACACACCAAGCCACTGATTTGAACTAAACAAAGATGGCATTGGAAGACATTACTTCACCTTGCAGTGTGCAGAAGCCTTAAAATAATTTAAGAAATAGAATATAAAATCAGGAGAGGTGGCAAGCCTGGTGGATGCTAAAAAAAAGGTGTCTACTTGATACCCCCAGCTACATGAGGGGTAGGGATGGATTTTGGGGAAAGCACTCTCAGCATTCATCTTACCGAACACTGGCAAAAACCATTGGGAAAAAAGACCCTTTCCTGCTTTAGAAGGCAAAGTGTATGGGGCACTGTTTATACAGAGACATTTAAAGCTGACTAGTGTTTTTAAAGAGAGCAGCATCAGAAGCCTCCATTACCTGACTGTGATAAAAAGGAAATACACGAGGGCTCCCACAGAGACATCACAAGATACCTGTCAAGTTGCAACTCTATATTACTTACCAGATACCACCTTGTTTCCCCTAGACATGTTTGCCACTATTTTTAAGATGCACAGGACTTATGTAACATTAATAGATGTTTTGGAGCCGCGTATGCTTCACCTTTGCCATGAATTTCAATGGTGCCATTGATTGCATTTGTTCTGGATGAAGGTACTCTGTAAAAGAATGAAAACTGCTTAATTCACATTTCTAAATGTTGTACTACCTAATCATAAAGCAGAATTGAGGTTTCATCTCAAGGTCTGACAACCATAGTGTTACTTTTTTCCAAACTATTAATTAATCTATCTCATTGCAAGTCCTTAAGGGTACAATCCTATGCACATTTAGGCAGAAAAATAGTTGACGGCTCCCAGAATCCACCAGCCAGACAATCTCTAAACATGCACAGGATTGAGTTCTAGAAATGTAAGAAGCTGCCCTTATCCTGCATTAGACCATTGTGGCAGAAGCTCCCCAGAATTTTAGGCAGTCACAGCAGGAGATGCTGGGCTTGAAACTGCAAGCAAAGCAGCTTCTCTGCCACTGCTCTACAACCCTCCTCGTAATGAGTGAATTGGAATAAATTGCTACAAGATGTCAATAGCCACCTTGCATGTGTGGAATAGCTTCTGCATGCCACGAAAAGGACTTATGTGCATGCAAAATCATATTCCTCTGTGTATGGGGGGAATAAACGCTAATCAGGATATGAATATCCCGTGCTTGTCAACCTGTGAAGAAGGCTACAAGCAAGTGGAAATTGCTATCTGCCTCTGTGATGATAAGGAGGAGTAAATATGGGTTGAAGGGAATTTGTTTGGTCTCTGAATGGACCTAATTCCCCAATGTACTGAACACACCTCTAAAGCAGGATATGGTTAGAACTGTAAAACCAAATAATGCATTTCTCCAAAGTTTGTACTGCAGTAATTACCTCAGAAATTGCATATGCATACCTTAGGATTGCAATGTGTACTTGAAGAGGGAAAAAATCTGCAGTTTAACAAAAGAAAAAGAGATTACAGACTGATGCTGTATTTGGATGAAATGATTTATGACTTAATGACTATAAGCCTTAAGTAAACCATAAACAGACCAGTTCATTCATCCCTACATTGGGCTTTGTGTGACTAAGACTTTAAAAACAACTTGGGAATAAATTCCATTTAACTAAATAAGTTTACTTCTGCATAGACTACCTAGGATTAACTCAAAGAGGACTGCAAAAAGCAAGGTGGTCTGGATTCTGGGCTGGAAACATATTTGCCTGCAAACATTTCCTGTATAAAAGTATGTTGCAACACACTTCAGGAGCTTTGTGAGAAACCTGCTACCTTCATATCCATTCACATTTTTTTAAAACGAGCATGGTTCAGAGGAGGACAATAAGGATGATCTAGGGACTGGAAACAAGTCCTATGAGGTTAAATTGAAAGAACTGGGCATTTTTAACCTGAAGAAAAGACTGAGGGCAGATATGATAGCACTCTTCAAGTACTTGGAAGGTGATTATGCAGAGGAAGGCCAGGATCGATTCTCAACCATTCCAGAGTGCAAGACATGGAATAACAGGTTCAAGTTACAAGAAGCCAGATTCTGCCTGAACATCAGGAAGAGCTTCCTGAATGATAAAGCAATACCACAATGGAACAATTACCTAGGGAGGCTGTGGGCTCTCCCACACTAGAGGCATTCAAGATACAGTTGGACAGCATTCTGAGAGAGATGGTTTAACTCGGAGTCCTTCATGGAGCAGGAGATGGAGCTGATTACCTTCTTGGCCCCTTCCAACTGAACTGTTCTGTGATTCCATGGACTGTGCACAGCACAAAGCCTTCTTGTGCATTTTCTTCAGGCTTTTGTTTTTCTTCACTGCATGACTCCATTCACTTGGAAAGAATGTAGCAACTGAGGCACCATAAAGACAATCACATTTGTCTATGTGATATAAAATCCACAGAGGTGGATTCCACAGAGGTGTAGTGGCAAATTTAGAAGTGGGGGATCCCTCCATGATAGTCAGAGCCACACCTCAAAGCCACACCCCCATCAAAGCCACACCCTCCAAACCACACCTATTCCCAAGGTTATGCAGCCTATGCTTAGACAGTAAAAATGAGCTTTGTCACTTTGTTTGAATTTCTGTTGAGCAATGAATGCAAGATGAGGGTAGCTCTTTTCAAGGTGACACAACAACAGCTTCTAGAACTTATTTCCTGTGTTCTTATTTATTTGAATGAATAACTTTTTAAAATCATATTCATACTCCACTCTCCAGCCAAAAAACTCCCAGAGTGGCTTCTGTGAAATTAACAAGGCAGTTCCTGCCCACAGGCTTACTATCGAAAAGCATGACATACAAGGGGAAAGGGACACGGAGGGAAGAGGGAACAAGGAAACTCAGGCACTAATTACCCACACTTGGAGACCCAAATGTGGTTATATTCTCCTGAGAGCAGCAGTCTAGCTTGACAGTCACTGCTCAGTTTCTTTTAATGTCCAGTGACCTCTGCAACCACTGTATGCACATATGTGTGGGAAGTTCTCCATGAATCCAGAGTCCATAGTTTAGGGATTCCAGTTTCTCAAAATATCCAATATACTTTTATTGTGCTCTCATTGAATCCATGCATAAAATAGTCGAACTGAAGTAAGAGGAACTTAAGGCTATCAGAAGCCATGGCTAATTTTCCGATTGCTTCCAGTGAATATACTCCAGTGTACACTTTTATTCCACTTTAAGCCATTATTTTTCTCAAATAATTCTGGGGCTAAGAGTTGCTAAGAAACACCTATTTATCTCACTGAGTTACAATTCCCAGAATGGTTTGTCAGTCAATCCATCTTCCCTGGGGACTCTGGAAACTGTACCTCTCCATGTGAGGAAGAGGTGTCCACTAATGGTACTCAGTACACTTGACAAACTACAGTCCCCAAGAGTCTTTGGGGAAGCCATGACTGTTTAAAGTGGAATAAAAGTCTTCTCAATGTGTGCTGTGTGAATGCAGTGGGGCTGAGAGACTGTTTTGGAGTAGCAAGCAAGCTGACCACATGTTGCTAAGGAGCAGGGGCTGACATGAAGGACAGTGTCCCCTGTTCTTAACCCATAAAATTCAGGACTTTAACACAGTGGCAGCTGCCAGTCATGAACCAGCAATATTAAGTCTCTTGAGAAGCAGCAGAAAGGGACGGTGACCCTGGCTTCAGGAATTCAGTGTCTCCCCTGAGGGACCCTTCCAAAATAATTCGGGGTGCTCTAACCCCCAGAGGGGCCTCTCCACTGCACCCATGAATGACAGAGAAAGTTGGTAGAAGATGAGAGGAAGACATGTGTCTCTTCAGCTGAGGCAAATAGGCCACCATTAGTGATTGCAATGACTGATACAGCAAATGCATCACTGTATATTAGCTATCTAATAATTACAGGTAGCAGGTATCCCTGAATATCAAATATTGAAACCACTCCTCTGAACTAAAGCAGTCAGATGCTGCACACAATTTTGCTACATACAATTTTCATCCTCTCATGTTCAGGCAGTATGATGAATTTAAAAGCAGGAGCCAATGTCAGAAAAGAGGTTATAAAAATATATATAAGTGTTCACTGAAAAAGTGAAATCACCATGGAATGAGCTAGTTAATTAAGTACGGTCAAGATGAAAGGGAGATCTCACTCTTGTGTAATAGCTTGGTTTATTTGCATGCCCTTTTCCCACAAGGTGTGCCCTAAGTTGCTCACAAGTGCAACAGCTTCAGAAAACACGCACAAAATAATTGCAAATAAACATAGTGTCAACAGGTAAAAATACATAAGAAATATCAATGCATCCATAAAATATTGAACACAACAATGCAAATAAAGGAAGCTAATCCAAGAGCTTAGTGCTAAAGAGAAGAGAGAAAATAAAGCTATCAAAGAAATAAAAGTTCACTCTCTGCAAGGACAAATTGATCTCCATTTCACAAAGGCAATGTTATCCACAATTAACTGCCAAACTTCAGTTTATGGCAGCATTCCTGGGTCTCCTTTTGTCCCTTCCCTCTCTCTCACCTGCTTGTTTCCCTTCAAGCCTGACCTAAACTCACAGTTTTAATTCATTAATTGTTTTCTGTATCGGCCAATAGCCAAAACTCTCTGGGTGCTTTACAGCAGCACATAAAATACAATATAAGTACAATACAAATTACAGGTAGCAATAAAAGTATCATAAAATTTCACTACAAAATTTAAAAGCTGAATTTAAAACCACATGTACGCAAGTGCAACTTCTGGTATTTGTCCAGACTACAAGACCTGTGAAGCAGATGCAGTAACACCCCACTATACGATGTACAGATGCTAATGCTTTCCAGGAGGACAGCACAGCCAGCAGCAAGCAGAGCTCAGTGGGGGCTGTCCCCAAGAAGGCCTTGTTCCTCACTGTCACCAACTGAACCTGCCTTGGAGAGGGTAGTCTGGCCTCAGATGGCTTGCAGCCAGGTCATACATTCCATCAAATGCAATTCTGATCCATTTTGACACTACTCAGTCTCTGTCCACCACGCATCCCATGGGGATGGTGCCCATTTTTTCTGCAAAAGAAACTTCACTGGTGTGGGAAGAGATTTGGATCAGGTGAAGAACAGAGTTTGGAATGCCAGGGTCCAGGGGACTCAGATAAGCCAGGCAGTCACTGAGAATTGATGAGTTTCAAATA
This sequence comes from Varanus komodoensis, assembly GCF_004798865.1. Taxonomy (NCBI): domain Eukaryota; kingdom Metazoa; phylum Chordata; class Lepidosauria; order Squamata; family Varanidae; genus Varanus; species Varanus komodoensis. The sequence continues at coordinate 133,496 of NW_025335560.1, read as the reverse complement.
CTGGGGGAAGGCAAACTGAGAATGCTAATGAGAAGGGGGAATCAAGCATCATTAATTCCAGCCGATAAAGAAGACAGACCAGCTGATTTGTGATTGACATCTGCAATGGACATCCTTGTACTTTTAAGCCTGTCTGATGGCTTTCATTAACTTAATAAAGGTGTTTAGTTATTAAGCCATTGTCTGGGCCAGCTTGGAATGAGGGGAGAGAAGTGCCACCTCCACACACCTCTTCCAGTACTTCCTTGAGCAGCAGGTTCTGGCAGACTGCCAGCTCTGGTCTGGAGGGGCAGGCCAGGTGGGCATATGCAGTCCTCTGATCAGTGCCGGCTCTTGGTTTTTAAGGGTCCTTGGGAAATACGGCCTCAGTGGTCTCCCTACCCTCCCACCACCATTGCCACTAGCTATTTCTGCTCCTTATCCTCATTCCAGTCTTTTTGCTTGCTTACTGGCTTGCTTGCTTAGTCAGCAGGTAGGCAGAGGCATCTGCTGTGCTTCTATCTCAGCACCATTGTTGTCTGAGCCAGAGCAAACAGCAGGGCACACAACCCAGTTTTATTGTGAAGAGCAAGGACTTCTCCAGGGCCTTCTTTCCAATGGCCCCTCCTGGACCATAGGCCTCAGCAAGTGCCTACCCTTGAGGCTAACCTACCTTAGAGGCTTACCTTTGTCTAAGAACCACCCTTCACATAGCTTTACATTCCCATTACTGAGTTCAGTAACATGTTCCTTTGCCACAGGATGCCTCCTGGCTCTCTGTGCTTGGGAAAAGCCAGAGTTTGGCCATCACTTGGAAACTGAGAGACTCCTGATTCCACCTCCCTGTTATTGTATGAACTTGGTTGACAAGCCACACTGTGTATACAAGTGATTGAAGTGTATGCATTTGTTGGTGCTTCTACAGGCATTGGATGGAAAAGTTTGTCTCAGGATAAACAGAACAGCAGATGTGTGTTTGGTAACAAAATAACCTCAAATAAGCCTTGAATACCCAAGATAATAGATAAGGATTGCATGAGCTTAAGCCAAAAGAACAAGAGCCTATTGAGAAAAGTATGATTTGTCCTCATAACTTGCTTCTATCACCTGAAGTACTGTCTGGTAAAAGTGGAGTAAATTGCTCTTGTATACTCATTTTATTGACATACAGCCCTGCCTTTAAGCTATCATAGCTCTTCTCAGTCGACAAACCGATCAGTAACAACAGCTGTCACTTTTAAAAACCTTACAGTAGGGGAAAGTGAAATGGGTGATAGGAAGAATTATTTGTTAAACAAACAAACAAACAAACAAACAAACAGGAGCCTAGAGTGTCTCTGCATCTCTACCACCTGGCATGGCATTTCTCATCTGGCATGTTTACTATATCTAATGTTTTGTTGCTGCTTTTAATAAAAGTCTTCTCTGTATGTGCCTATATTGCCCTTAAGGAAAGAGCCAAAGACCATTTGTCACCAAAGATATACTTCACTTAATGTTAACTGGTGGTGTTAACTACAATAATTTATTAGTGTCACTTCCCCACCACCCTCAACTCATAAACTCTCTGCTTGTAATGCTGTGCATATCACATGCGTGTGCTCTAGGAATGTGTCTTAGGTTCTGCCAAAGTCTGGCTCTGGGCCCCTTCAGTGCATTTCCGATGCTTTCTGAGATGAAAGGGGCTTCCACCAAGAGCAACCAGAAACAAAACTGGACTTTGCATAAGGTTTGTTCTTATTTGGAGCTTCAGAAAGACAGAGCATGTCTCCAAAAATATTCTTTGCTTTCCTTTCTCTAAATAATGATGAGGGATGGAGATGAATGGAGTAGGGTTCTCTGATCGTCAAGCCCACCTTCTAATCATAAGTTATGGTTTACCAGGTACTCTCCAACCACTGTGCTTTGGGAGAGGGAAAGAGTGGGACCATGAGAGAGCTGTTCTTTCAAGGCCACTGGTCTTCAGTAAGAAATAAGCCTTAAACTGGTTTTCAATTATTCTAACTACCTAGCTCCTACACTCATCCTGAAACTTTGCAGATTTCTTGCCTAGAGATTCTTCCGTGGTAAGTGTGTATACAGATAAGGGATACAGATCCCACTCAAAAATGTTGCAGGGATAGGGAGAAGTGGAAGTCTGTCAGTTCCTCCACCCCTGACACGAATCCTGTTTGACTGAAGCCAACTCTAAGGAAAGGTCCAAAAACCAAGATAACAAAACAAGCAAATGTTCAAGCAGAGTATTTCTATCCAGTAGGGATCAGACTAAGACAGTAGTCAGAATAGCAGGCAAAAATCAAAGAACAATTAGGCAGCCAGATACAGTCTAGAAGCAGACTCAAGCCAATGTCTAATAACCAGGCCATCAATCACAGTCAGTCCTGGAAACAAGCAAGAAGACACTGAGCAATATTGTTTCCAGCAAAGTCAAACTAGATATTTATTGCCAGAACCTATTGAGCCCTACTCAGGTCTCAGCTATAGCACATCCAAGCCCTAATCCTAAGGAGTCACTTTCCACTGTGGAGCCCTTATCTGTATATACACTCTCCTTCTCATGGAGTCCTACTGACCTGTCACTTGTGATGGCACTCCTTGGGGCAACCAGAGAGTTGCAGAGGCAGCGTCTCTCCCCTTGACAATAACAAACCTGCATCCATCTCTCCCATGGGCCCAGGTTTCTCCTGGCCTGATGACAATGGTGACCTTCAGTGGTCTAGCAATCCCTCTGAGGAAGAATTCTCCAGTAGGGGCATAACACACACTCCCCAGTATCTGGACTCCACTTCCATATGAACTATTGTGGAAGCATCCATCTGATACCTGGGACTTTCTTACACAGCATTATCCCTGTGTTGTCTGTCAGTTTCAGAAAAATGGTGCTCAAGGATCCTAGGGGGATAAGGGCATTGTTTTGAGGTATCCTCAAAATGTAAAGGTTGTACTTGAGGACTTATAACTGCAGCTTTTAATTAGAAATGTGCAGGCTCCACCCTGTCAATGATCTCTGCATATTTCATGAGATTCTGCCAAGAAATAACAAATGTTATCAACTATCCCCTTGAAATATAAGGGCATATAAAACAAAAGCCACTGCACCTGTTTTTCTGACATTTGGTCAGCATAATTGCCTCCTAGAGCTCTAGCATGCTTGCAAATTTTATCCATGTATGACAGGGATGAAAAATACTATAGCCATTTTAAAAAAGAAGCTCATAATAGTCAATGGCAAGTGAGACACCTTGGATTTCCAACGCTCAACTCATATTGAAGCAGATAGACTCCAAATCAGTCTAAGCAAAATCTGTCTGTTCTGAAGCACTGAAATTGGGGCCGAGACTTTTTTGTTTGTTTTGTATTTTTGGTGAGTCCATACCTCTAATATGCATGCCTGCATACATACAGACATTCAAGTAAATTGTTTTACTCTTGGGAGTGGGGCTGAGATTAGCACACACTGGCTAAATTGAGACATAACAGGAAATGTTTACCATTATATGTTGACAAGCCTTGGTCAAAACGTGGTCAAGGATACCATGTTACGTCATCCCACTCAAAAGAAACTGGACAGCCGTCTGAGTGGGATGGTGTAACATGTGTCCTGGAACAGCAGGGGGTTGGACTCGATGGCCTTCATGGCCCCTTCCAACTCTACTATTCTATGATTTTATGAAACTAAAGCCAGAAAACATTGTTTGAAGTTGTAAGCCATGGTTTAAACTAGTTTTGGTTTGGCACGTTGGCATGATTACAGTGATTGCTTTTCTTCTCTACAGCCATTACACCTTGGAGTGCTGAGCAGTTAGAAAACAAAAACAGAGAAGCTGTAAATGTTGTTTTTGCCTATATGTTTGGAGCTTCAAAATTTGGTTTAAGTTTTAAATTATGGCTAGTGCAAATCATAGTCAGATTTGCTGTCTGAAATGGGGCCCCACACTCATATTTTATTACATTACTTAGGTAACTATGAAGCAATGATCCCCAAAACAAGAGAGGTGCAACAGTAATCTTTAATGTGTCCAGGTTTAAGAAATAGAGACCAAATACATTTCATGCCACACCCTCCATATCACAGGAATAAATAGAATACAAAAAGGTAGCATGCATTTGCTCAGGCTTAGGGTTTTCTTAGACAAATAATAAAATGAAAAGAAAATGTGGGAAGTATACTATAAAATATCAGAACTACTAATGGGCCACTTCTCGGTTGATTCATTAAGCTATATTAACACTTTAAACTGAATAATAGTAAACCTCACTAATTCTACTCAGGAAGGGAGAGGGCTTCGGGAAAAAGATTTTTCCACTAAACTGTTGCTTTTTTTTTTTTTTTTTTTGCATCAGAGTCACAATTCGATGCTGGTTTCAAGGTCTGAGGGGAATGAAATGATCGGATGTGACTTTCCTCTATCAGGCAAGACATGGGTCCCTTCATAATCACTCACGAGGACAGCAACCACCTCAAGGGGATTCAAAGCTATGGTCACCTGCCTGAGGCTGCTTCTTGGCCACACAGCAATTTCAGGCTTCTTATTCTGGGGCAAATGTGCTTGGCATTTCTCCTTCTCCCCAAGAGGCACTTCTACATGCAAGAAAGAGATTGTTAGAGACATTGCATCATATTATTTTTAAGGACAACTTCTGTTGACACCAGTCTAGAGATAACAACATATTTTCATGACAGAGGGTATAGCGGAAACACAAGGATCCCATTTAAGACACCTTAAAGACTTGATTAATGCTGATTAATGCAGGCTTACAACTTTCCTCCATTCATCACATACTTTTTGTCACACTCTCTCACACACTATAAATCAAATATGAGAAGAATACCATGCATCTCTAGTGCTCTCTCAGCTCCAAAAGGAAGCCAGACCTGGGCAGCACTGCTCATGGAACTGCTCACAATTCTGCAAAGTGAGGAGACAGAACAATACAACACCTTATATTTCTTCAATTAATTTCCTACCTTCCTGTTTTTATGAGGAAAAAGTGCTTTGTTTAGCCCACTGCTCAGGAATGCCTGCCCATTGCAACAGAAACATATTTTCAGCTTGTCTTGCTGTACACTTGGAAAATTTTAAGGCAGGTTTGCCCAACTTGGCACCTAAAACATGTGTGGGACTACAACTCCTACCTCTGCCTGTCAACATTCCCAATTGACAGGGTGATGGGTGTTGTAATACAAATCAGAGGCTTCAGCGTGTTTTGTTACAGTGGTTTACAGATCCTAATGTAATTCAAAGAGTACAAAGTTCCCAATGGCCTTTCTAATGTGCTAAATATATATTTAAAATTATAAGACTATGACAATGACAGGAGAAAAATTCCAACTTTCCCATCCCTATTAATTTTTTGTATTGCCCAGACATGAAGTGAAAGGAGAAGATAGAACAAAGAGGCAGTCTTAGCCTCTGACTGTAGTCAATATGGCATTAGCAAGTTCAGAGAGGTCAGCTCTGTGTAAATACATTGCATTCTCGCCTGTCTTTCAAAACAGCCTTAAACTGCTTGTCAACTGCATAATATCTCCATAAGGACAAAAGGAGAGCACAGGGAAAGAGTAAAAAATGAGGAGTAGGAAAACAGTAAGAGAGAGAGAGTTGGAAATGTGACATTCTCTATGGAAAGAACAATATGAATTAGCCAAAAGCACACACCAATTTTTCAAAGCAGTATAATTACACTGGCAGTGCAAATGGACATCAATCACCATTTCCAGACTGAGCATCTGTGAGCAACATGAGAAACCTGTCCACCTGTAGATGCCAAATGTTAATAGTAAAATAAGCACGAGCAAAGGGAGAGGGGATGCTGCTGCTAGTTCTGTCCAACACATACAAACTCAGAGAAGTTAACTAGAGAGCAGGTGACCATTGGGGAAAGCTGGCTCCTCGCTAATCCAGAATGAGTTGGGCCCAGACTTTGGAGAGCTTTACACTCTGCTCACACAGTTGGACGTGCTGAACCATTTCCAAACTCCTTTGTTCCAAAAGTTTCTGCCATGATTAATTTTCCCATTTGGGGAAAATTTTGCAATCCATCAGATGGAACAAATTGCTGTTCTGTTGTCTAATGGATGTGGCATTAGAGATATTTTACTTGGGTTCGGCATAGAGTAATAACAGTACATAACAAAAATAATTAAGATAGGTATTTGGACTGAACCCATCATTCAGCTGTATTTTTAAATGTTCTTGTTAGCCACCTTGAATGGTGTAAGATAAAACTGAGGTACAAAACATTCAAATAAATAATTGTTGTGCCTAATCAGGAAGAGGGGTAGAGAGGTAAGACTATTAAGCCTCATATCAAAAATCATCAAATAGTAGAATAGTAGAACTGGAAGGGACCAGATGGCCATTGCAATCCCCTGCCCACTACAGGCCTTCCTCTTAAATGGCTGTCCAGTTACATCATGAATGCTTCCAGTGTGGGAGAGCCCACAACCTGCATAGGTCATTGGTTCCTCTGTTGTACTGCTCTAACAGTCAGGATTTTTTTTCCTGATATCCAGCCAGAATCTGGCTACCTCTAATTTGAGCCCCTTGTTCTGTGTCTTGCACTCCAGGATGACTGAGAAGAAATCTTGTCCTTCCTATTTACGACAGTTTCCAAGTACTTGTATCATATATCTCCCCTTGGCCTTTTCCTCTCAAGGCTAAACGTGCCCTCCTCATTGGGCTTTGTTTCTAGTCCCTGGATCAATTCTTTTTGCCCTCCTCTGAACCTTTTCCAGCTTATCTCCATCTTTCTTGAACTGTGGTGGCTAGAAGTAGGCATAGTACTCTAGATGAGGCCTAATGAATTTGAGAAAAGGGAGACTAGTACTAATGGGATCTGCAAGGGATACTTCTATTAACACAGCCTAAAATAGCTTTTGTCTGTTTTGCAGCCATATCATATTCAGTTTGAGATCTACAACAATTCCATGATCCTTCTCACTTGCAATATTGTTGAACCATCTTCCTCATCTTGTAACAATGCATTCAGTTTCTTTTTTCATAGGTGCAGAACTTGGCATTTGTCCCTATTGAATTTCATTCTGTTCTTTTCAGCCCAATGCTACAACCTATCAAGATAACCTTGAATCTCCTTTCAAGAAGATTCTTCCAGGGTCTTAGCTATCCCACCCAGTTTTCTGTCATCTGTACATTTGATAATCATTCCCTGTACTTCCTCATCCAAATCATTTTTAAAATCACATGAATCTCTGCATTTTGTCCAATTATGTTAGATAATGCAGATGGATGATTGATCTTTGTATCTTATGTTAGAAGCTTTAATGTCTTTACTCAACAAACAAATAGAAAGGGGAAATCAGAATATAAATTGCTGATTTAAAACCACAGATGGACAAACCTATAAATGCTGCTCTATTTCCATTATCCATGTCAAGCAAGTTGAGAGATGCCGCAGCATGTTGATCATGAGATAGGCACTTGTTTTATTGCTATTTAAATGCATACAAAAGCCAGATTATATGGCTAGGTGAATTACAATTTTAAATAAACAGGACATTGAAGCATTGAGCTATAATTTAGGTGAAAAAGTAGGCTAAGTGAGAAGCTTAGCAAGGAGTTGCAGAAGAAAAACTGGGCAAAAGCTGGATCCCACTCCAGAAACCCTAGTACACAGCTATTGTTTATATAGAAGGTTGTGCCCCTGTTAGATGGCATAACCTTTCTCTGACTCTCTTTTGTATTTTTACAAATAATTAAAAGACAGTGCACAATTTTGTTTTCCAAAGATGTATAAACTGGAAAAACCATGAATCCAGTTTTTGGCAGCCTTCCCAGAACTTCTGGGCCAGGTAAGCATTACTGGATTAGCCAGAGCAATATATGTGACCCTTAGAAAAGGGGGACCTTAGAAAAGTAGCTGTCCCTACTCGTCCATTGTTGGCCCTTGTGGTTATTCAAACAAAGGCAGTTTGACACATGCAGAAAATGTTGCTCATCAGTAGCAGCCTGCATTTACAAAGGACAGTGCCTAGTGGTTCACTGGCATCTTTCAGTGCAGAGCTGGGGTGTGGAAGAGAGCTAGTAAATAGCCCACAGGCTCCCTTCAGAACTAGTGCTATCCATCTCTACTCCACGATCTTCCTCTGCTCCATTGTGCGGGAGGATGCATAGCACTTCCATCTGACCTTGACTTACATTTTCTCTCTCTCCAATTTTGGTGAAGCTTTCTGGCAAACAGGAGGCTCCCACTGTGGCCTGTGCTTCTCTGTTGTAGCAATAGCGCTATCCAACTTGTGAGCAATTTATTGTCCATGGGAATTGTCCATTTGGGATTCAAACGGCAGAGCGATGAGGTGGAGACAGCTGTGCCAGCTTGTTGATCTAGGTAATCTGGTGCCATCAAAATGTTTGGGACAAACATGCTCACTGTGGTTTATGGTAGCAGTGTAGTCCAAAAGAACTATACAGTGCCAAACTGCCTACCCCTAAATTTTTCAAATTTTATTTATTCATTCATTTAGAGATAATCTGCTGTTTTTTGAGATGTAGGATGATTGTGGTTATTACTACTAGTACTACTACTACTACAATTCAAGTATAAATTAATATACCCCTTAAGATCTGCAGGAAAGGCCCTGCTCGGGGAGCCCTCCTTGAAGGAGGTAAGGAGGATGTCTACTCAGAGTAGGGCCTTCTCTGTGGTGGTGCCCAGATTGTGGAATATACTCTCCAGAGATGTTCACCTGGCACCGAGCCTATACTTCTTTTTGGCACCAGGTGAAAACCTTTTTATTTGAACATCATTTTAAGAATGAGGGATTTTAGAAGTCAAGTTAACAGTTGCTCTTCTCTCTCTCTCTGGAATGTGATTTATTCATTTTTTATCTTATTCATTTATTTATTTAGAAAATTTCTATGCCGCCCCATTTGCCAAAGCCTCGGGGCGGCTCACAAAACATCAATTAAAATATAATACATTAAAAATATAAAACGAATTGACAATATAAAATAAGTCTGATTGTATTTTTATTATTAGTGATTGTATTTATTATAATTATTTATTATTGTCCATTGTATGATTGATTGTTTTTATTATTGTTGTTCATTTTAAACTTGTAAGCCATCCTGAGATTCTGCCATGAAGGATGGGATACAAATGTTTTATTAAATTAAAAATTAAATTAAAAATTAACATACATACATAAAAAGAGACAGAGAGCACTGCCCACTGCCCATGCATCCATTGTTCTGGGTCCCTACCTGCTCTCCCACCCCCCCATCCCACCTGGGTACCCCACCTGCTCGCTGTGAACCAGCATTTCACTCTGCATAAAGCACCTTTATATGTTCATATACTCCAAGTGGTAATTCATCCAGGGCAATCTAGAAGAGTTGAGTCAAAATGATAAGGCCAATTTATTTTCCTACACTTAACAGAAGAGATGTGGAGAGGAAAAAGAAGAGGAGGAGATGGGGAAGTTTCTCTAAACTTATTGAGATTCCTGCCATTGTTTCACCTAAAGAGAACCCTCCAAAATCTTCTCAAACTTCAGTGGCAACTGTACTTAACACAACCGACCTCTCTCTTCAATGCAGGCCTCTTTGATTTCACTGCATTGATTTTGTGCATTGAAGGAAAACAGGATGCATAATCTATTTGCCTATTGCATGAACATGGTTCTAAAGGGGGACTGGCTGAATAAGAAGTCTATGATTTTCTTTTCCCCAACCTCTATATTAATAGTAAAAATAGAAATGAAATGTCCCATTTTATGTCTTATTCACAAAAGCCAGTTCCAATCATTTTTATTCTCTCTCCAGAGCAGGAACAGCACCACTGTGAGGTCCTGTTCTTTCTATTTAGTCAAACTCAGTTCAGAGAAACATCAATCCCATATGCAATCAAGACTTCCCTGGGATGTAATCTGCCTGGCAAATTAAATGATTGATAGCTCAAAGACCCAGGCAACCTGTCCACATGTTCCCTGACAGCTTCGTACAGCATGAAAACAAAAGAGAAATAAACCTCTCAGGCCAATTTCTATTCTGTATTTTTTTAAAAAGCTAAGCTACACTAAACTAACAGTTCTTTAGACAGAAAGGTGAGTGATCAGCACAATCTGCTTCCTATTTCCCTGTTTTTAATAAGAATAATAAGGAATTAGCATGAATGAGTCATAAGATACAAAATAGAGCTACTGGTGACAAAATACTGCTTTGCTAAAGTATCAGCTTGGCTTTGCCTTCTTCTCAGAAGGTTCTTATACTTCTCTCTGGTTGTTGTTGTCAGCATTATCATCATTGTTAACCTGGGAATGTCTCAAAAATCTACTTGAAGTTATATTCTTACACAGTCCATTTCCCTCAACTACCCATGTTTGGCTTCTTCTGGAGCACCGGAGGCTTCCCATGGCTTTGTAGCACTGTTGTTGTAACACTACATACATCAATGGAAGCAACTAGGGTAGAACTCCACCCAGTAGATGCAGTGTCACACCTCCATTTCACCAAAGACCCTGTAACCACAAACTGCTTCCAGACTTCAGTTAGTCTGTGCCCCTGCTTCTCGTGCTGCATCTCTTTCTTTCAGTGATCCTGCTGTTCATCATATAGTTTCCCCCCTTCCTTCTTTCCTTCCTTCCTTCCCTTAGATGGAAATTCATCTGCCATGGCTGTCCCAGCCAATCACAAGGAACCTACCTCCATGTGTTTCCTACCTGAGTAGGCATTTTCCACAAGTAAAAACATTGCATACCTAAGATGGAGATTTATGAAGTGCTGTAGGGTTAAGTTCTTCTTCCAAGGAAACATACTGCTCCTGAGTTGCTCTTCCACAAGATTTCTTTCTTCCATATCTCTAAGTTCACCCAGAATGAAGTGTTGAGCCCTCTCTGGTGCCCCTTAGTCTCCTTCCTCTTCATACCCCTTTCATCTGCACATCACTGTAGGCAGAGCACTGCAAAGCCTAGTCCTTTTGTGAGTCTCCAACTTCTGAATCAACTGAATTCCCCACCTATGCTGTCCTAGCAGATGGCATCACCTCCTCAACTGGAAGGACCTCTTTGCCAGACAGACTGCTCAACTCCTGCTGTGAGACCCATCCAGCCCCCATCTCCTCCTCCTGGTCTGCTCTTGGTAGACCAGGGCTCTCATCAACCACACCTCCTATTCTGCTATCTCTTCATTCCCCCACACTGGTTGGCAGTCACTTCCATCATCTTGGACTGACAACTTTTCTCCTTGTTCCTCAGACTTTCCCGAACCCTGATCTGGGCCTTGTTGAGCTTCGACAACCATTTCGTCTTCACTATCAGAGCTTGCATTCCCATCAAAACTATGCACTGTTTGTGTGCATACTGGCACCTTGTTCTGGTGCCTGCCCATGACAAAAAGAGAGGAAATGCAGTATGGGACAGAGGCAGAGGCAGAGAGGATGCTAGTTTGCAGATGAAGCGCACATGCTCTTCTTTGGGTATAGTTGCATATTTAGCAATAGTTACTTTATTTTAAATAGAAATTGAGTACATCTCACCTTATGCAGGATCAGTGGCAGCTCCTGGCCAATGAGACTGGTGGAGCAGAGAACAGATGGACTGAGACAGTAGTGCCAAGGGCCAACAACCTTTAACTGGCCTACACAAAAGAAACAGGGCATCCGTTGTTTTTCCCACATGCAATCAGAGACTCAAATTCATTGCAGAAGAAAAAGAAACCATCCAGTGGCTTTTCCTGTGACCCTAGTCCCACCTCAGCAAGTACACACAAAGCTATATTTTTCCTTGTTATTTTGAGCAACCCATAGTGGTTGTGGGACAGTAGCATTTTTTCTGAGAAAGATACTTCAGGATATTTTAGGGCTATTCAGAACAAGAAGCAGAAATGTGCCTCATAAAATTTCCCAATTCCGTGCATGATCTTGCTCAGAAAAAAAGCTACTGCTGCAGAATGATCACACAAGAACCACCAGAGCTTGCTTTAAAAAGAAAAATTGCCCACACCCACTAGATCTTGCTCAGGAAAAAAAAAAAAAAAGACACAGCAGAGATCCCAGCTCTCAGGAGCTCCATTCAGGAGGTGAGCCATGGAGTTACGGCAAAATGGGGTGGCACCAAAGGCAGAGGGAGCTGGTCGAAACTGTTAATAAATAACAGCATACTTTAACTGAAAGCTCTTTCTGCCAGTGAGTCAGCCTGAGCAGGGGCATTTCAACCTCTCAGGGCAGGAAAAACCATGCCAGAGCCAGGAAATCACCAAAGGGCCAGGATGATGCAAAGGTGGTGGAACCAGGGAAAGGGGCATGACTATATGGGAAACATGATGTGGCTGGATTGGGATGCCAAGGAGGTCAGGTTCACTCATGGCTCTGCACCCCTGCAGTAGGCAAAAGGGAAGGGGTAAGTTCCAATGCTCACACAAGTCTAACCAGTGACTTTGGCCCTACCTAATGAACGTCAGATAGGGCCAATGGTCAAGTGCATGAAGGCAGTGGAAATAGATCAAGGCAACAAGTAGCTAATAGTTAAAGGCATCCCATGGAATCACCTTATTCTCCTTTCTAGGTAGCACGATGATACATTCTCAGAAAAGTGGCAGACACATTGATCTCATCAGCAAGACTTCTGCATACGCAGAATCGATCCAAGTTTATTACGGTAAATAAGTACGCTGAGAGCAGTTCTCTTGCAGCCAAATGTTAGCACCAGTGTTTGGGGCTCAGGGTGGCCTTTAACATTATACTCCACTGGGATGAGACACAAGACTCACATGCCATGGAATCACTTAATTTCCTGCAGGATGGAAAGATATGCAGGAAGAAAGAAAGAGCTTGCATCCTGAAAGAGTTGGGAAAGAAGAAACTCCAGTCAGTGCAACATTTGTTACCATGTCGCAATCCCATGTTTTCCTTCATGCATACCAAGGAAGGCAAAAGGCATGCCATGTGCCCATAATTAAGACGAACATGGTATTTATAGAGCAGTCAATTATGGTATATTGTACTCTGAACCCCGTGCACGTACCAGCCAGGCGACAGGGATTGCAAATTATAAGTGGCTGCCTGCAATTCATAATTCAGCTCCATCTTATTGGCTGATTCACAATTGTTCATTGTCTTTTAGCTGTACCATTAGGAACTCCTGCTTTTAGAAATGGGCTCTCACTGAGGGATAAGTGATGGTATAAAACAGAAGATCTATGGAGAAAAGTGATTTTCATTAATGGGGTGTAATTTTTGCTGTTAATCGTAACAGACCATATTTGTATTCAATAGAAAGCTCTTTTACCAAGAACTGATTTTAGGTTTGCAAATTGCCATTGTGGTGAGGCTGCAGAATGCACTGTCATGATCTCTGATGCTGCTTCGCTGGAAGTAAGTCCAGGGAGCTTATGCCTGAGTAGACCCATAAAAGATTACACTGACTAAGGGGGCACAATTCTGCATATATTCAGGCAGAAAAAGAGTCCTGTAACTCCCAGAATACCTCAGCCAACAGTGCATAGAATTGTTCCCTTGATGTGGAAAATTGTATTGCTATTCTTATTCGAGGATTTCAAATGCTTGATTCACTGATTTTATGCGGACTCCTTTTTATATACACAAAGGAATTACCTCAAAAGGGTAAATCTGCATTCTCATGCTATCTGGCACAAAACTATTATGAGTGATTATAGGGAAGGACATATCCATCTTTTAATAGGCTATCCCTCATTAAAACTTGTTGACATACAGATCTTTGTATAGTTGTGGCCACTACATCAACAGAGAATATTGCTTGCATGAGTTTGTCTGAACCCAAGATCTAGAAGTCACACTACTTAGGCGCCACAACGACCTTGCTCATGTGGGCTGCTCTTCCTCCAATGAAGGGGAATGACGGATGGGCCATTTCCAGTTTCTCAAGACACAATCCTACAGGCACTGAGCAAATCACTGCTCCTACCTTGCAAACATGTTCCAAGATTTCAGCTCCAGCTCTGAAATTGCATCCTGGGCTGGCATTCTGGGTATGCAGTGTCCTGTCTTCACCCCTGCAGCCAATGTGCTTCTTCCCACACTGGCTGCAGCCCATACTGGCTGGTGTGCCTTTAGAGGAAAGGAGCCCAGGAAGGAGTGAGAATTTGCCAGGATAGCAGCAGGCACAAAAGCACAGATGCCTTTTCTAGGTTGCAAGAAGCACAGAGGTAATCCTTTCCTCTCTGTGCTTTTTCCATGCTTGATTGTATGTCCCTCGTCCTCTGGGTTTAGAGGGCCTGGGCAACCACATTTCATAGCTGGCATTTCTCCATTCTTAAATTTGGTTCACCCCAACCCTCGGAAAAACATATTTAATTAAATGAATATACATTTTTGCCTTATACATACTATTTTGCAACCCATTTAGCTAATGGAATGCATTTCCTAATGTTATTTTACCTAATGTATACATTTTAGAGAGCTACACTGCAAAACTTGAATAAGTATGACTTTTAAAGGTACCTGAGTTCCCATAGTCATTCAAAAGTGCAAAATAAGGTAAGCTTGCATTAAAATAATGAATGAATTCCTTCACATAGCTATATTCATAACTTGGTGTGTATGTTCAGTGTGAAGGTCTGAAGCAGGTTTCTAAATGAATGCACTTAGAAGGCTCCCCACAACTGAGAATCCAGCCTTGCCAGGATTCTCAGCCATGAGAAGACCAAACATGAAATACAAATCTTCAAAATGCATCAAAATTTGCAAAAGAGCCCATGCAGCATATTAGAGGTCGGCCTCTCCTGCATGTGCCATTCCCTATCAAGCTTCAGCCATTGCTAAGGTGTGAAGGGAACCACCACTAATACAGCACTGTAAACTTTTAACTTTTATACTGTAGTTTTAAGCTTTTATATTGTATCTTTTTTTTTTTTTTTTTTTTTTTGTATTTTATGGTTTTAGTTGTTCTGAACCAGCCAGGGAGTTTTGGCGATTGGGCAAATTCAATTGAAATAAAGAAAGAAATAGAAATGCAATAAAGAAATAAATAAAGTGAGCAGGAAAGGGCAAGCAGCAGGTAAGGAATGGGGAATACAATGGATCTTTATAAAATTATGCATAGTGTTGAAAAGGTGATTAAGGAGATTCCCCCCCCCCCTCCATAACACTATTAGGGCAGTTTACCCAATGAAGCAGATTGGCTAGAGTCTCCAGACAGATAAAATGAAGTCCTTCTTCTTACAGCAGCATTATATTAAATTTACTGCCATAAATTGTGGTGATAGTCACTAACAGATTACTTTAAAAGGAGATTAGATAAATTCATGCAGATAACACAGCAAGTTGTGATGGCTATATATTTGCTCAAGCAGCATGCCTCTCTATACCAACTAGCTGGGAATATGTGTGGGAGGTGGGGGTAGCACTCATGTCCAGCTCAAGGGCTGTCCATGGGCAGTTGATTGACCCCCAAGAAAAACAGGATTCTGGAACAGACTGGCCCTTGGTCTGATCCAGAAGAGCTCTACTTATGTGCATAGTGCAATAAATGTTGATACGATGCAATGGAACAACTGGCTTGCATGTCCATTTCCCCCAACACTCCAAGAAATGTCTGGAAGGTCTCTATAGGCAAGTCATTGTCTATCTCCACTCAAGAGACAGAGGCGGTTCTGGTTCCATAGCTTACTGGACTGGTTTCTTCCTGTACAAATAGCCATAAATACAGGGCTTTTTAAATGCATGGCACACATCAATATTGCCCACATGTGGAGTCGAAGAGAGGCCGTGGCTGCATCTTCCATAAGGAGCGTGTGCCCCCTGCTTTTTCAAGCAGCTTTCTTGACCACCAAGCTGCACATCAGAGTTCAGAGATTGCCTGCCTGCCTTTACCTTTCCTAACAGAGTCCATCCATCTGGTGTTATACCTTAAATCTTTCCATTGTAGTTCAGCTATATCCAAACTGTATCTAGTCAAGAACTGTATTATTTAGATAATCATATCCTTATTGTTTATTATAGATTCATGTACAAAAGGCAGAAGTTAATGTTGAGAAAGATAAATGGCACTAGCTGGTGGAAACAAGATTTGATCTTCATCAAAGTCCACCACAGCATTTCTACCAGCCAATGGTGTCAAGTCTGAGAAAGGAGCCATACTGCCCCCTGTGTTTCTCTTCTCAAAAGGAAGAAAAAGAAATGGGTTAGGTATATTCATGACACTGCTGCATGTTTCTCCTTTGCAAGGATAGTGGCCATTTTACATTGTGGGTGTACATGTGCGCAGAAGATTAATTGCTGCCAAGTTAGAACAGGATACTGACCCTTTATCATTGTAAGAGGTGGCACAACAATGACCATCTCAGCAGGACCGTTCATTTGGGCCATTAGTACCAATAACAGGAAATAGGACAAAGGACCATGAGGATTGGGAGAATAGGAAGATGACATACCGTTTACTAAATTCATTTTAACCCCCCTCCACCCACACCATCATACTGCATCATTAGAATATCTGGAGTAGGTCTACAGGACTTTTTCAGCAAATAAGCAAATGTATCTTCATCCAAAGTATGCCCCAAGTGTCAGCAACGATTAGACCACTGGAGTTCGGTGAACTTTCTATGAATATGGCTGTTAAAAATCCACCCCATGACTTTGTATGGGAATACCAGGAAGTGAAAGAAATTTAATTATTGCTATGTAATTCATAAATCACTGTGGGGCAGCTTTATCTTCAGATATTTATCATTTTCACATATAAACAATGCGTGTAATGTCTTTGCACCACATTCTCAGTTTTGAAGCTTTAATTAACACACCAAAAAGCTTTCTAAATTAAAGTTAATCTAGCAGTGGTATTATCCCCCCACCCCCACCCGGCCTTCTCTGCATGTATGTCTGGCTTATGTAAAACCAGCAATAAGATGGTCACATGGAAAAATATACTGAAGGACAAATAATATGCTGGTTTATTTTGGCATAATTAAAAATCCAAAGCAAGCAATATACTGAACTCACCAACGTTATAAATAAATGCACATTTTGATGTCGTACTTTCGAGCATGGTGGAATAGCACAGTTATAAAGGTGTTTTTTTAACCTTTTCATTCAGGTAGGGGAAAGCTGGGATGCAGCCAAAGTTTGCAAATCCCACCAAGTTATTCAGGATGATAAATACAAATAAAGAAATGTGCAGAATTCCAAAAGGATCTCTGCAAACTCAGTGAATGAGTAAGGAAAAGGCAAAAGCAGTTCAGTAAAAGTGAATTTAAAGGCATGTACCCTGGACTGTCATTCTTGCAACACACTTCCTCCCCCACCCCTCCGGCCACACTCCAATGTACACCCCTAAACACTGCTCCAGAGAGCCCAGAACCCTGCTAAATGGTGGTTGTGGTGCAGAGGGCTGCAAAGGCAAAGCACAGCGGGAGAAAATCCTGTTCTGCCAAAAAAAAAATCTATTAGTATGGATTTAAGTGATGCACATTTGGGTCAAAAATTAAATCCTAATTTTACCTGTACACTGATGGGAGCTGAGCTGGCAGTGATTGACCAGGACAGAACTTTTCAGATTGTGGTGGACAACTCAGTGAAAATGTTACCCCAGTGCACTATAGTTGTGTAAAAAAGAGAGCTTCAAAAGGGATCACTAGGGATCAAGGGATCAAAATTAAATCTGGTAAAAGTACAGAAGAGAAAAATCAAAATGATCAGGTGGCTGGAATAGTTCCCCTACAAGGAAAGTTACAATATTTGGGTCTTAGATTTGAGTCTTTAGATTAGAAATATTTGGACCTTAGATTTGGGCCTTTACATTAGAAAAATGAAGTAGAGAAAGATAAATAGAGATCATTTTTCTCTGTACATCACACTAGAACAGGTCATACAATTATGCTGAATACTGAGTGATTCAGAACTTCTTTAAACAGCACAATTATATAGTTATGAGCTATGGAATTTGCTACCATGAGATGTGTTGACGGCCACCAATGAAGGTGGCTCTAAAGGGAAATTAAACGAATTATTGATTTGCTATATTTAGGAGATGCCTTATAGAACATTTTCTCTAGGCATTGTAAAAACAAATACATTGTAATGCAATAAAAACCTTGCACTGGGATAACTTAAAAAATGTGGAGTGGTCACAAAAATGGGAAGACTCCACCGAAACATACTATTGCCAGTTTAATCGTTCATATATAATCACAGGGGGTGAAAATGTGATTAATAACATGTGTTAAAACCATGGACACCTGTAAGCGATGGGACTCCTGCATTGTGCTGGTAGAAGGAGGGTTGTGATGGTAGAAGAGATGCACCAGAAGAGACTCAGTGCCTTCAGAAGATGCAGTTCCTTTCTACTGAGCTTCTGTAGCCACAGCGTTTGTTCTCTGGTTGCTGTAATGAGATTCTTTGCCAGCTGTATCCTATTCATTTTTATCTTATCCTTTAATCTGTATGCTGATAAATAGTGTCTCTTCCTTTGACTCCTGGCTTGGTCCCTGAGTCCTGCCTGTGGCTCAGCATGGACACTTCCCATTTGAAAAGGATCATTGGAAACAAATCTTTATGTTGCTTTGTGCGTTAAGCCCATATAAATGTTCACAGGCATGTGTCCATGCAGGTGGGAAAAGTTAACTGCAGTTTCAGTTATTTCTTCCTCCACACTATATCACAAGCTATGCACCCTTTATAGCTTTGCGTGTACAAGAGAGAATGTTTTGCCATCACATCTCTATAAAGTTTACTGTGCCAATAGCTGCTTTAAATTATTATTTTTACTCCTAACTGGTAGTGATAGCTCCAGGTTTTGGGAGCTTTTGAGGCAAGACACTCTCCATGGATCCCCCTCACCTGAGTGAGTCTATTTTCCTCCCACCATTGGTAGAAATTGCTATTTTTCCGCATCATCTTTCCTCTCATTGCTACCTCTGGCTCCTAAAGTGGTCAGTAGAAGCAACTTCTCCCCTTTCTGGCACAGATCACCACTGGTGCCTTGGCCAGAATGATAATACGCAGCTGGCAATGTTGATGAGGAGAACAGGGCTAGGACAAACCCTAGCAAAATCCATCACTCTAGCGCTCACAGACTTCCTCTTGTGCTTGGTCCAGGCTTGCAAAGTGAGGTGAGTGGAGAGGAGGCCCAAAAACACTTGTGGAGCAAAGGTTGCACAATTGGCAACCTTCTTCCTCATCGTGTGCAGCAGCAGAACACTTGTTGAAGGTAGTGCAGAAGAGGGGTGTTGCTTGTGCTGGAGAGGCAACCATGACCAACCTTCTTCCATGCCAGGTGCAACATCCCAAATGGCCGCTACATGAGTATGGAAGAAAGACGGTGCATGCACAGCATGTGGGGCCTGATTCCTGGCAAGATTCCTGCAAATTCTGGGAGTGCTTGCCAGGAACTATGGCTACTGCACAGAGGACTAGAGATTGGGAATCCTAGCCCTTGGAGTGCAATAGATTCCCATCCCCAAATGGATTTCTCACATATCCCTAGAGGAGAAACAACTCCAGCCAGGTCTTGACAGTGGACCACTATTGGGTCTGGGATCTCAGTAAGTCACCAGCCATGGCCATCTCTGATGCCAACCCTGCTAACTGGCATCAAGCAGGGGGTTAAATTGGATGATGGTAGAGGATGGTGGCCTCTAGCCTTCGGTTGCAATGTGAATGTGTTGTAGTCTGAACTTTTGGAAAGCTATCCAAAGTGTGGAAGTTATGCTGCAGGTAGGGTTGAGCTACATAGATAGCTCATGGACAGTTCATATTAATATCTGCGGTGGACAAACCAGCTTGCATGGGCTACCTACAAGACCCCTCCAACTCGGTAATTCTGTTTTCGGTCAAGTGATGAATCAATTGCAACTACATCACTGTTGAAATTTAGCAAGCCACGGTACTTGTGCTCATTTTGAGCTACTTCAGAAGCATTTTAGAACTCAGGTAGATGCTTCCGGTTCAGCAATTCACCAATCTATAGTTACATGAAGTCTAATTTACAATATTATTAGAACTAACAAATAATCTTGGTAGGTTTTTGTCCCTGCAGCATTCCAGAGACCTTATAGCTGAACATTTGAGCCACTGGGTCTATGAAATGACTCATTGGATCAGGCCATAAGTTAGTTTAAATCAGGATACTTTTGTTTCAATTTAATTGGATTGTGAATTGGGGCTGTGTGAGATGCCTAGTCTGAACCAGCAAGTGTGCAACAACAGCCTTTTGTTATGTGGGAGTCTTAAAATTAGAATTTACCTAAAATGGCCCTGTGCAATCTTGCAAAAATCTATAGTTTGATTTACTAAGGTGGCAGAACAACTGTTAAATGAATAGCATGCACCAGGCCAGTACAAATTGCATCTGCAAATGGCGATGTTAAAATGCTGGTGTGGAAGTGGTTCTCCTTGTACAGACTGAGCAATAGGCTGATGCTAAAGCCCAGGGCGGCTTGACATTGTTAGGGGCTAATGAGAGGCATGCCTGAGGCAAGGCCAGAGAGCAGTGATTGGCTAGGCCTCTTCCTGGGCAGACTGGGCCAAACTGGCCTGCCCCCCACTCTCACAGCTGCAATTGTCCAGCACTCGGGGTACAGGCAGGGGAACAGAGGGGACCCATTTGGCCAGGTCTCCTTATCAGGAAGCCAAGGCAATCATGCCACCTGTCCCTGTCCACAGCCATGCAGGGCTGTGCTTGGCTGGGCTTCCTAAGGAGGAGAGCCTCTAAGAGCACTGCCAGCACCCACAGTCCTTCCCCTCTGTTGCTGCAGTGCCTGTGGGTGGCCCAGTACCCAGAGGCAGGAGGGCAAGCCGGGGCCAGCCATGATCCCCTCTACAGGTCCTGAGTGGGCTTTAGAAGGCGGTGCCAGACAAGCACCAGTGAAGCCACCGCCTGCCCTGTGTGCCTCCTTTTCGGGAAGCGGGAGGCACACAGGGTGGACAAAACGGGATGTGTGGGAAGGGCCGAACAGAAGTGAGACCAAGCAGTTTCTCTGCAACATGCTGCCTCCCCAGGCCCCAAGAGTGGTTTGATGGGAGGCATGCCATGACCCCCGTCTGCTTTAGAGCATTTTTACCCCTTCCCCAGGCATTGGTGGGGGAAACAGATGTCAGCCACACAATGCACCACTTGGGCACTTTGCCAGCTGGCATCAGTGGAGACTCTTGGCCTTCAGACAACACATAAGCCCTGCAGGGAGGGTTCCTAACCCCTACCATAAGCCACAGCTACTTGGTGGTGGCTTAGAAACCACCCCATGCTTACTTAAAAATAACCCTAAGGGGAGCAAGGTGCCCCACTGGCTTACCAAGTCATGCAAAACCAGTTGATATAACACAGTCTTGAAAGATACCTTTTGTTGAAAACTAGGGCAGCAGCAAAGAACCTCATAGAAGAGTTTAGAAAATCCAGCCATTACCGTAGGTGAGCTGCCTCTGAGAACCAATTTTTTGACATCTCATTTTCAAATCAGATATTCCCACTATAGAAAGCATAACCTAAACCTAGCTTTGCTTTCTGGAAGGAGAGAGGGCATAGCATGATAATGAAATAAGGGTGTGAAAGAAACGGTTTGGACCTATTTATCCCATGTCCTGTATGAAAGAGGCTTTTTTCTTCAGCATGTGATTCTCTCTCTTGCTCAAACACACACACATTACTTCAGTGACATGGAACACAAAAGCATTTTCCAGTAAGAGACCTTTTGGTTAAACTTGCATTAAATTTATTTTAACTTTCCTTTTCAGAGTGTAAGTTGGGTCTCACTTTTTATTTACCTACAGAGCTTCCTAAGAGAGAAAATTGATGGTTGAAATTTTGCAAATGATGAGGCAAAATAGGCCTTTTTTAATTTAAAAGCATGCTCTGGGAGCAAGCACTTGTATAAAAATAGCTCATTACAGAGGAGTGTGTGACACAAGTCTCAAAAGAGGCAAATCTCTCTGCAAAAGCACACAATCCAAGGTTAGAAAATGTAATGCAGAGGAGGGTACCTAAGGGACGCAGACAAGCAAGATTTTTTTTATGAGCAAATGTAGTTATTTTTGTGTTTTGAACAGTTGGAATGTTGTTAACAGCAGCAGGAAGGATGTTCAGTTTTTGTGAAAAAAGCAACCCTTGAGGGTCCTGGTAGATGTAAGGCAAGTGTGTTCATTGGAGTTCAAAGGATGAGGGATAATCAGAGAGAAAAAGCAACATTGCTTTAGAAGTGGCTCATTCATTGCCAAGAAGCAATGAAAGAGTAACACAAACCAATATGGTTGCACTTTCTCTGTCTGTGCAGTAATGTGAAGTGGGACTTGGGAATTTTTCCCACGGTGTGGTGAATAAACCACAGAAGTCCTAATAACAGTAGAAGAGAATGGGCAGAAGAACAGGTCATATATATTTCTAGGATTGCTGGAAATCTGAACAGAATCCAGTGGCTAACATTAAGATCCATGCAGGACAAATCTAGTGCAGAATTCAAGATAGATACTTGAGATAGATACTCAACTTAAGCTGGTTGAGTTGAAGTTTTACATTTTGAGCAGAGGTATGAAACCCACCTTCCTGCTGACACTCCCAAATTTTGCAGTGGATGCTCTCCAGTCCAGACATGTTTTATAAAAATATGTATATTACTCACAAAAATGCAGGTATCAGTGAACCCAATATTCAAAAGTTCACATCTATTTATTTGATATGGGCTATATATTAGGCAAGATGATGTACAAAAATACATTTATCCAGGAAAATGTACAAAGAAATGCATGTGAATTCTCATGCAAATATATTTATATATTAAAAAATAACTTAGAGGACAAACTGAACTTTAGATTGGAAAAGTGAGAAACTGAGAAACCAAATTTGTCAGACGCGTCTATCCACATTGCACCTGCAAACTTCACAGGGTTTGCTGGGGGAGAAAAAGAAGAAAGGAGGGAGGAAAGGAAGGTAGTTTGATAGCTATATTTGGATTGAAAAAATTAACTCTTATTTAAAAAAACCAGGTCTATCCTTTGGGCAGTAATACACACTGCTTCTGTGCTAGGTGGAAAACAAAAGCAGATGAAAACTTGATAATTTCTTATAGTAAGAAAGCTGGTGATCATTTTACATGGACTGTTTTTTAAAAAGCCAGTAGAAGCCAAAGTGGCAACTTCACTTAATAGTTGGAAGAGAGAGGTCCTCATTGAATAACGTTCCAGGTTCAGAAGAAATGTAGCCCAGGATAATACCATTGCTGAACACCAAAGTGGTACAATTAATATGCACAGTCATGATGTCCTTCATACATATCAAGAGCAACCCTTTCCAACTCTTTCGATGTCTGTAAGGAGCCATTGCCATTCATTAAACAGGAAATTTGATTTAAGTTCAGTTCCTTAGAATCAGCAGAGTCAGGTGGTATTCATGCTTCTTGAAAAGAAAAAAGTTCTTGACAACATGGTGAGTATTTATGAGGAAGTGGTTGAAAGGAAAGATATATCAATTGACGCTTGGATACATTTGTTGGGGATTAACAGCTCTCATATATGAGAGACTGTGCTTAGCCTTGCAAAGTAGTCTTGCAAAGTTGTTAATCCCCAATGAAGATGTCTTCAGTAATCAATTGGTATTTAATTAACATGCAATAACTCTCCTCTTAAATCTGTGCTAATGGCATGCCAGAGAGACTAGCCCAGTGTTAGGTGATACAAAATATAAGGTGTTCTTAAAAGAACACCAAAAACAACTCTGATTTACCTTCCGTATTGGTAGGTTGTGTTGCAATGACTACTATCATTTAAAATACAGTTGCTGTTCCTGTTATATTTATATTTATTTCCCATCCTTTTAACTCTTGCACAGAACCTAAGGTGGCTTGAATGGTCTTCCCCATCATTTTATCCTCAAAACAACCCTGTGAGGAAGGTTAGGCTAAGAGTCAGTGATGGTTCCAAAGTCATGTGGTGAACTTCATGGCCCAGCAGGTGCCAAAGCTTAGTTTTCTGAGTCCCAGTTCTGCACTCTAGCCTCTATAGCAAAATCATTATTATTTTAAAGTCATTTAATCAACAGCTTAGTCAACTTCCAGGCAACTTAGGGGGTTGCAGCACTGAAAAACCCAAAGGTGGAAGCCCTAGCGGGCTTCTCAGAAAGGACAAGCATAGAAGCCGCAAGGACAGAAAGAGGCAAAAGTTGCAGAATAGAAAGTACTCCCAACCTCCCACCACCTCCTTAGAGTGAACAATTCACTTAAGCCATGCAGACTGAGAAATTTCGCCAAATTCTCACCCCTCCTTAAACTGTTGGGGTGCAATTTCTTCTCACCCTTCCCCACCCACATGAATGATAAAAAATAGATTTAAAACACCATCAGCACATTGTTAGTTTAAAGCATCTCATTCACAACTGTGAGTTTATCCTGGAACAAATCCCTTCCATTATCAAACAGCAAACTCTAAAACTCACATGACTATTTAATAATTACCTTTAAACACTCTAATATCTGTCTCTACTGTCAAAAAAATCCACAAAAACCTAGCAGTCTCTTAAAAGGTGTGTTGATATCATGTAGCCTACAATTACTTCCACCACTTTTCTTAATGTACTTTAAACACTTCTGTTTAAAAAGAAAAGGAGACTTGTTCTTTATTTGACCTATTTGCTTTCCTTCACCACCTTCTTGGGGAGGGGGGGATTTTTTCCCATTCTCTAAATGTGTACAGTGCGTATTACCTGGACCAAACTTGGATGTGATTATAGTACATTAAAACATTTCATGGGAACTGTTGGAAGAATATTCATATGGATCAGACATCCAGACAATGAGTTACTCACAAGATGGACTAACACAGGAAATTAAGTTGAAGGACAATGCAAATTATGAAGGATGGCTACTGAAGTTCAAACTGCTGTGAATTTTCCTATCCTTTTCCAAAGGCTAGATGGCGATATGAAGGATAAAAAAAAGCGATAAAGCTCTTCTTCCTAAGGGAGAAAAGTTATATCAAGCTTGCTGAAGTTAGCATTAACTTCCTAGGCTGGACTACTCCTTGGAAATATATATCCAAATCCCAGTGAGAGCTGGTTCAAATCAATACACATGCCTGAGCTATTTAAGAAGGGGCAAAGAAGGAAATGCAGGATGCAGTGCTATCCTATAATATCAGGTCTGCAAACAAAATGTGGTCTACCTGGAAGCCCAAATTGCCCTCTGGGCTTCTCCTGGTGAGGACACACCCTTCTCCTGGCATCACACCCCATCCTGCCAACTGCTTGGTAGCTTCCCAAGGTGTCGTTACTGGCAGTAGGTGCTTTGAGCTAAAAGGCACTGGTCTTTTCTGGAATATTATTAGTCATTGCATGATGTATTATATTGTATTATGTATTGATATTATGTTTTGCATGATGTATTATATTATTGTATTAAGGTTTATTTTGATTTTGTATTGCTTACAGTTAAATATTGTATTGCTCTAATGTATTATTGTATAGAATATGTATTTTTGTTCTATTGGAATAAAGAATATTATGTATATTATATATTTCTTCTAATATGGAACATTATTGTATTTGTATGGAATTTGTTTCGTTTCGTTTTTGTTTTTGTTTTTGTTTTTGTTCTGTTGTAAGCTGCCTGGAGATCCCTACAGGCTATGGGGTGGCATACTAATTAAATGAAATAAAATGAAAATTTGACCATCCTCCTTGACCTTTGACCCCATCCCCAGTCCACTGCCCCAGCACCCCACAGAAAGATGCACACACACACAAACACACATTTAAATTTGTCTGAAATTGAATTTATCCTTCAGCCTGAGAGACGTTCAGCACCCCTGCCTTAGCTCAGAGACTATGGCATCCCTTATTGACCATCCATAACTGTCAAAGTGGAGTAGATGTTGTTCTCTTTTTCCTCCCCAAACTAGTATTTTAAAGGTGCCATCCTGTGGCCTCTTGGCATGCCTGGGATGCCATAGGAATCTTCAGTCACAGATTGAGCCCCTGCCTTTGCCCCTTTGCCGCTGGCCTGGGAAGAAAATACCAGCTGACACCCCCCCCCACCCCCATTTCAATGTGGCCTCAGAGGGTGACAAAATGGGTATACCAGGAGTCAGGAGGACAGGAAGCTGGGGCAGAGGGATTATACTAATTCCAAATGGGACTCAGCCTCTTTCTGTGTCCTTCTGTGTCTAGATGGCAGAAAATGACTGACTAGATATAAGACAGAACCTGTGCGGTGTACTGGTTAGACTGTTGGTCTGAGACTCAGGAGATTTCGGTTCCAGTCTCCCCTCAGCCATGCAGTTCACTGAGTCACCTCGGGCCCATCATTGCCTCTCAGTCTAACCTACCTCACAGGGTTGTTGTTCTGAGGATAGAAGGGAGAAGAGAAGAACCTTGTAAGCCACCCTAAGATCTCTTCAAGAGGAAGAAAGGCAAGGTATTAATATGGTCGTGGCAATTTTAAAAATCCCACAACATGAAGCACTGTGAGAGCAAAGCTTGCTGCTGTGCCCTGCGGCGGGCACAGGATGCACGTAAACCTCCAGGTTCGGAGGCTTCTGTGCATCACGGCTGCGCCGCATGGGGGTACACTTGGATACAGCCAGGGTGAGCCTGAGGAAACAGATTTCACAGAGGCAACAGCAGCAACAAGTGGAGAATTAAGCAAGCTAAAAAGGTCCATTGCTTAATGTTTCCAATTCACTTTATCCATTTCAAAAGCTAGCAGAATGAAACGCGTGTGTGGCAGGACCTGGAATAAACCTTGAGAAGTATTTGTATGACCTCAGTAAAGATGCAATTCAGGTGTGGATTTAACCCAAAACCTTTTAGTGCCTTTACATTCCCACGCGGAACAACTTTAATTGCACTTTTAGAATGTTGTTTTTAACAGGCTGAAGGTGTTGGCTTTGCAGGAAGGTGGGGTATGCTGAACTACCCAGCAGAACAGGCTTTGGTAGCAGGACTGTCCTCCAGGGCAGGGTTCCCATTTGCAAGCCTGATGTTTCTGTATAATGTGGACAAAGAGAAGCCTGTATCTTCCCCACCCACACACCCACATGTTGATATGACTAATCCTTTTTCCTGTCTCCATGATAGGTAAAACCTGGGAAACCAAGATTAGTCAGCCTCTAACATCAATTTAAAAGACACCTGGGGAATTGCTCCTCAGACTTTTCACTTTGATGGCTTTTCTTTGCAGCTTTTCTTTATTTATTGACTATGTAATGGCTTTTGCTTATCTCTGAGCACTGATGTGATGATAGATTGTTCCTCATTTGACCTTCAAAAGTATCACTTTAAGACACTTTATCTATGAGATGTACTCTGTCCCCCACTCTGCACTTGCAAGCACAGGATGCCTGCAATCTAATCCACAGTTAAATATCTACTGAAATCAAGAGGAATCAAATGCAGGCAAACTTGTGTCAAGATATCTGCACAAATGCTTTCAAAGGAGAGTTTAGTGATGTGTTTGCATCCATTGATTTCTTGGCAAAAAATATGTTTTCAGTGATGCTGAGTAAGGGCAGGGAACCATGTGAGACCCTCAGAGCTTCCAGTTGTAGGCCACACCACCTCCCCAACCTGCAGTGGTAGAACAGGAATTACCCTTGCATCCAGAGTGACTACATAGTGGCAGCCTAGCTTGTTTCCATAGCCACTATGGAACACCAAAAGGATTCCATGTGGCTGCTCCGGATTGCACTTTTGCCAGGGTGGGGGGAGTGGCAGGGGCTGCATGTGCCCCCAGGCTATATGTTGCCCATCCCTGCTTAATGCAATTACTAAGCAAATTGACCCCCTATTAAAACCATTTCTCTTCTCTTCTTAAACCAAGTCCTAGAAACTAATAACCACTTGGATAGAGCTGTATAAGCATAAGGGGAGGGGAGGGGAGATGAAACAAGCCACCCAAAGGTTGATCTGTGATCCTTACGGAATCATAAGGAGTTGTGTACCAATGACCACCTAAAGCTGTGCCACACTGCTAATACATATGCTTACTCAGGTATGCGGACAAAGGACCAGAAGCCTACTGTTACCCTTCCAGGCCCATTTCCATTCCTGCATTATGGCTGGAGTGTGCCCTTGATGTTTTGCAAGTCAGTCTAGTTGAGAGATGTTCAATGAATAAACAAGAAACATTTTGAAAATGTTTTAAAATGTACTATGATTTTAAAGAGGAGCTGCAAATATACATTATATTGATCCATCTGTGCTACACAAAGCAAGAGAAAGCAAACAAGGGGAAGGCAGTAAGATATGAATTGCATTTCTAATATGTCCTTGAGTTGACAGACTAACAAAAGATGTCTTGTTCAAAAACAATCTATCCTGCACAAATAGTTTGTTTTCATTCCTTTCTATCAAAGACACTTCCAAGAGTTGCCTTCTCAAATCCAGCTAACAAATTTTGACCTCAACAAGCATTTTCTAAGTATTGTTGGGATGTTATACTTTATTGAAAACTCTGAGCTTTGAAGAACATTTTCTTGATTACTATAAAAATATCCAATCAAAATGGTCATCAGGCTTCTAACTCTACCATCTACAGTCCAGTCTATAGGCTGGCAGTGTAAATAACAATAAGACAGAAAGCATAGAGAGCCACAGAAAGAATTAGTGCATCTGAAGGTATCTATGGAATGTATGCTGTCAATGAATCACCTTAAAGATAGTGTGAGCTTTTGGCTTTATCTTCTCCACCCAGAGAGAAGAGATATTCTCCAGCAGTTTCTCGGAGCCAGGACTCACCAGTCGCAGTGTTTGGAGGAGAGCTTCATTTACATTCCATTTTGGTGGTGTTTTGAGCCTTTTGTCGTGAGGCAGCTGAGGGCACTGCATATGCCATTCCTTTCTGTAAGTCATTCTGCAGCCCACCCTCACTTCCTCACCTGAAAAAGAGGAAGCCCCTCATGATATCTTCCCGGCAGCTTTCAGTGTAATGTGGGCAGCCAGGTAGGCTGCAGGTTGATGAAGAGAAGATTGTGCCATAAAAGGTGGGACTTCACTCGTATTTCTCATCTACCTCGTAAGATATGCAACAAGAACGCCAACCCTCCTCTACGAGGATGTCTCTGAAATGTCTTTTCCTATTCCACATTTTAAGAAGTAATTTCCTTTCTATCAACCTGCATAGGAATGGAAGAAATGTGCAGTGCGACACTCGTTTAGCCTCACAACGTCAAGTGCTGGAAGGGCACAGAGCTGCTCAAGGGACCCACTATACTGTAGGTGAGACTCAAGTTGGGGTTGCTGTGGGCAAGAGCCGTGCCACATTTGCTTTCAAGAGCTCCTCTATAAACCTTGTATGGACACAGTGGCACTGATGAGGGTAACTAACAAAGGGCTCTAAGGGTTCATAGGAACCGTGAGCGAGAACTGAGGAATGTGTTAGTCCTTAAACTGAAATAATGTGTTTATAGTTTGTTTCACCTATTACTATGCTAGAAATAATCACCTGCTCATACTTCCAATAGCAAACAGTTGCCAAGACAACATTGCCAAGACAACAATGTAAAATCCCTGCCCAGAAATTTGCTACAGTTTCATTTCCAATGCCAGCAATGATTTCTTTTATAATGTAAGTGCTTCATTCTTTCTGGAGGCTGCTTGTGAAAATATCTGGCTTTCAGATTTCCTTCATGGATTCAGATTTATATTCCATCATATCAAAGAAGCAATGAAGCTAACAACAATACTGTAGATCATTTATTAATTATTCCATTATCCCATTTTGCAGATGGAAAGTGAGGCTGAGCCAGTTGGCCATATCCAGATAAAGTATCCATGACTCCTTTGACTTTGAAACCAGCTCTTCCTGGTCTTCCATTTTGTCAGTCAAAGTACTCTGCTTGTCTTACCAAGAACTATAGTATTCTCCAAGTAGTTTCCAAAGACTGTATATAGCTAACTAGAGCTCATGGAATAGCTTGACAACCCTCTAGTCAGGTTTTGATCTAAATCAGACTGCATGCAACACCACTACAACTTGCCTAGAGGAAAGCAGGGAAATGGTCTTAGTATCAGCTCATTCTTTCTTGAAGGCCTTTACTCTGGATTACTCCCATGGGCTGCAGTGTAGAAGCACTTTCAGATCATAAGAATCATGTGTAGAATAATGCGCTTTAATCAGGACTTTAATTTTAGCAAGGGTCCACCTCGTCCAAAGCTACCGAGGCTAGATGTTGGAAGCACTGCAGCTGCCTCAAGTGGTGAACCACAGAACTGCAAGTTCAAACATCAGCCCGGGTTAAAAAACCAAAATAAGATCCTCCAAAGAGCTAGTTCCACTCACTGGTCATCAGTCAGGAAGATTTTCTGTCTGGGCTGGGAGTTTGCCTGAACAACACCTTGGTATTTCTGGCTGTGGTGTCCTGTGCATTCCTTTAGTCATGGTCCCATCAGTTCTTTAACCCCGACTGCCAGCTTGCTGCTAGCTTCTGATGCCTGCTCTGTCCACAGCTCTGACTTCTGGCTTGCTCTTGTTGCTCAGCAACATGCCTGCATTGCTTCCCTGATTTTGACTTTCTCCTAAACTTGGACTTCTACCTTATTCCCTGGCTTTACCTCTGATCCTGCAGCTTGCTCTGGATCATCTCAGGAAGTTGCCTACAGCTCAGCCCTGGGAACTTGATGTCACTTTCACAGATGCACACACGTATTAGCTAGGAATGAATGTATGTATGTTGCTAACTGCATTAAGAATGGGGTTAGAGTGTGCCATGTAAATGTTCAAAAAGTAAAAAAAAAATATAATACCTGTTATCATTAAGATATGCACATGGCCATCAACTTCCAGATTAAATATTATGTAGATCACCATTGTGAGTATGTCTCTCTTCTCCCAACCTCTCTCCTTTCCACTTTCCTGCAGATCAAGACTAGAGGCTTCCAACTAAAGTCTTTTATTATGTTAAAGCTGGCCAGTCAGGACTGGCTTTGTCACACAAAGAGGGTAAAGTTGATGTCATTAGCAAGCAGCTATCCAGTTGATGAACCAACTAATTGTGAAGTGAGTTCTGCCCATGCTGGAAGTTACTTCCAAACCAAAGACTGCTCCTTGCTTCTTCACCAAACAAAGTTAACTCTATCCTTGTGGGCCAGATGGCAGAAATGCCAGATATTACTTAATTGGTCAGCTTGCATGAGCCCACATTGGACAGCTGGGCCAATCAAGTTAAAACCTTCCCCTTCTGACCCTCCCTGTTCCCCAGTGTCTCCTTTTGAACCAGAAGCTGCTTGGCTTATCCCAAAGTTTGCTGTTCTTGGTGGTTCAGCTAAGCATTCCAACCCCCTTCCTCCTTCCACTTCGAGTCAGAGCCTGAGCTATCCACCTTGGAATGCTGTATTTTGGGAGAAGCCTGCCCAGTCCCTCAACAATCATACAGCTTTGACAGGATAGTATGGGAAAAATATGCAAACCAAAACTCATTTCTCCTTTGAAATTCACACTTCCACTTTGCCATGGATTTCCTCTATCCCCAGAGTATAAACAAAGTCTTCCTAAAGCAAGCCTTGGATGGAGAAAAGTGGCCTCAGCAATGAGCTTTAGGTAGATTCAGTGCTGATGTACTCCTTTAACTGGCAGAATCCTACTCCCACAAGGTCCATATGTGGGGACAAGAGGTGTCCAAATCCGTTATATCTAGTGTGGCCCTGGAAATCAGAGTTTACAGAAAATGCAATTGGCTATATGAAACTAATGATGAATATATAATGCTGACTTTCCACAGGTTATCAGAATTCATTTCCTTTAACAGTTGCTGACATTTACAATATGTAGGTATAGAAATTGATTTTTTTAGCCCTCAACAATTTTAAATTAGACAAATGTAAATTGATTTTTCCCTGGATTAAGAGACTATCAATTTAAATTCAATGTATGGTACTGAATTCCATAAAAGGAAGAAAAGAGATAGCTCAGTGTGAAATTAAAATATAAGTATGTATTTTGTAAATATTGCAAATAATCACAGTGTAACCTGGGTTTTCTTATTGATCTCTTTGGTCTTCAGGTTATGTTTACATCTATGCACACAGGTATTTAAATATCATA
Source organism: Varanus komodoensis (assembly GCF_004798865.1). Lineage (NCBI taxonomy): Eukaryota > Metazoa > Chordata > Lepidosauria > Squamata > Varanidae > Varanus > Varanus komodoensis. Next base: position 101,562 of record NW_025335560.1, on the reverse strand, counting down.
GTATAATACAGCCTTCCATTCTGCTGCCTTTTCTTTTTTCCCCCTGTTTTTTCCCTGAGGAGGAGGGCAGGGCGCGTTCCAATGGAGCAAAGCTCAGGGAACCAAGTTTCAATTTAGATGCCAGGAAGCACTTCCTGACAGTCAGGATCCCAAGGGTATGGAATGGGCTTCCACGAGAGGTCATTGAGGCCCCATCGGTGCGGGTGTTCAAAGATAGGCTGGACATGCTCATGGTGGGCATGTCATGAGTGGAGCCAGCTGGAGCTGGGGGTCAGACTAGATGGCCCAGGAGGTCCCTTCTGACTTGCTCTGTTTCCAGGTTTGTATTTAAGCAGTTCTTGCCACATTTTTTCTCCATGAAAGATTTACAGAACAGCAATCATGTTCATAGCCATTTTAAATAATAGCACAGAAATCATAGCAAGGGGAGAGTGTCCAAATTTTGTTTTAGTTTGATTTTGATAGGAATGCATCAACATTTGCAGTTTATATCCAGGATAAAAGGAACTTTAGATTTTTAAAAAACTGAATGTGAAAGAAACCAAATGAAAAGATTCATTTATTCATCCCAGGGTTTTAAGTGGTTTCCTCTTCAAAGTCTGGGTTTGAATTCTTGCATATTCAACTATGTTCATGCTTTATTTGGGTCTCTCTCTCTCTCTCTCTCTCTCTCTCTCTCTCTCATCCCTGAAGGAATCCTCATATTTAAAACTAACTTGCAGCCAGGTATATCATGTTCTTCTTCATGCTGACAATACCTGCCCTAATTTAATTTGACTGGTACAGATGAGTGAAATGTTTCATTCCATGTTGGACAAGAACACATTTTATATTCAGGACAGAAAGAATTTGAGATTTTTAAAAAATAATTATTATTACTGAATCTGGAGGAACATGAAACTGACATTCAAGTATAGTCCAAACTACCACTACCAATGTTAGTAACTTAACTAGGCAATGATAATTTCTGCATAAGGCTGCAGTCTTCTAAATAAATACCATGGAAAGCCAAATCCAAGGGAACTTACCTCCATGTCAATGTGCACAGAACTGTAGTGTAAGAGGTGCTGGCATGAGAAAAGGCTACCAGAGGATACAAACCAATTTTTATAACTTTTGCACCCCTGAATCTGTGCTAATCTTGTATATACATATATGTCTTCTGCAAGTATGTCTCTGTGCACTTACATACATGTGAAAAAGGGACAAGCTCACCTGGGCAATATCCAGGGAAATACTGGCTCTGGCTCTGGCTGTCTTTGACAAGTTCACCATCTCCCCGCGCCTGCACAGACATAAGCAGGTCTGAATGCATGTTACCTTGTGAACAAAAAATCATGTGCAGTTCCATTTTTAAAAAGAGGAAGAAGAAAAATAAGAGGAGGAAGAAGACAGGAGAGAAAGAGAGTGGGAAATTAAAAGCAACTGCAGATATTTCAGCTAGTTGACAAAATACCAAATAAAAGGGTATGGCTTGCACTTTTCCATTTTTCTGAGCACTAGAGTCTTGGGAAGGAGTAAGAAAGGAAAAGTACCTTTAATCCAGTGGAGTACCCCCCCACACACACACACACACAGAGCGAGAGCGAGAGCGAGAGCGAGAGAGAGAGAGAGAGAGAGAGAGATCACTTGCATCTTTGATTTGGTCAGCTCACATTTCAACAGCTCTCAAAAAAAGTTAAAGTGAGTGAAAGTCTATTGTATCACCATCCAAGATTGGTGCTTGTAGCAGTCTGGCAGCTGTAGCTCACCAGACATTGCCAGGTAAGGCTGCTGTAGACCTCTCAAATATGCAGGTATGTACTTGTCCAGATCTGGATTAAAAAAATAATATGTGAAAATATTTGCACATCTCTTCTGCATAGAGAAGATGCAGAAAAAAACATTTAAAGAAGTTAATCTTCTTGTATCTTATATTATAGATATAAGAAGCTGAGAGCAAATACCCATTGTACAGAATTGTTTTCATTTTTCAGGCCAAAGTAGCTGCTCCTGAATTATCTGCCCAATGCAGTTCTACAACTTTCTTTCATAAAACACCAAGTGCTTTGCTCTTAAAAAGCAAAACAGAAAGTTCAAATCAAGTTAAATATATTCAGCTGAAGAAAACAGAAACCTACAATTGAGAAATAAAAGCTAAATGTGAGGGGGGGTTCTGAATATGTTGAAAGAATACAGCAAAACTAAAATTTGAATCTAACTTCCCCAGCTACCTAAGGTAAATCCAGTGAATTACCACTAGCAAAGTGCTGGAGAAGCTTTCTGCTGTCACTGGACAGCAGCAATTCCATAGGAGTCCAGGAGAAGAAGAAAGCAGAGTGCACTTACTACAGTTTGCTTTTCCTTCTCTGCCCATCCCTTCTTTTGCTTGTGTGTTGCATCATGAAGATCAAGGGGGATAAAAATAAATCTTATCTGCTGGTAGACTGTAGTAGAGCGACAAGGATTTCTGAGTTCCAATTCTTTAATGATAGGCAGACATGAAAACTGCTTTGATTTTGCCTGGATACCTGTATTTTTTAGCCAAGCATTTTCTGTCTGATGAATAAATTCCAGTTACTGTTTTGTTGACCAGTTTTATTTTACTATAACTTTCTATATTCTTGTGCTTTCATTTACTGCCCAGTATTCCAATACCTTGCAATGCACAGTGGTCTATAGATTTTATAATAAATACATGAATAAAGAACCATTGCAGCAGCATCTGGATTCTCTCCCCCAATTTACAGGGTACCACTGAGAGAAACAATGGAGATCCTGGCCTGCCCACCTGAAATCTCTCCTAAGCACCCCCTGCCAATTTAAATCATAAGCCGTAAGGCAGAAACTGTTTTGTTTATACTGATCATAGATAAGCCACTATGGGGCCCTCTTTGCCTGAACAGCTTGGTAAAAATGCTTTAAACAAGAAAATAATAAATTTTAAAAATAGGGAAAATTGGCTTTGTCTGGAAGTAGCTTTTGTAGGAGCTTTTGAAATGTGGCTTTCAAAAATGAGTCAATGGGCATTTCAAGGCAACACATTCTGGTAATAAGCCACAGTGGCTTGGCTATGATGTGAGCAGCCAATGCAGCACCCGATGTACTATTGGGCTCACCTTAGGTTATTGGTCTTCTCCCTCCCCACTCAATACTCCTCGGAGTATCCCAGGAGGAACGTGGAAAGATTTTCTCTCCTCTCCTTGCCATGATGGAATGACTGGGGCTCAGTGCAACTTTTTTGGGGATTTGGAGAAAGAAACTAGACACATATATAGAGGTATATTCCAGTAGAGTTTCCAGCTAATTTTTTCCTCCTAAATCCTGCTTTGCAATGGAGCTTTATTTTTAACAGCTACCAAGAGTAGCTACTGCCATGAATGGGTGGTTCATGATTTTGCATTTCTCCAATGTAGCAGAAACAAGAAACTGGAATAAGTGCAACAGTGAGAACACCTTTAGTATATCTGAGTCCAACCCACCCCTCTCCCTACAAAGAACTTGCCACAAGGAGGTGAATGAGGAATCACCCCACTTTTGCAAGCAAAGATCACTCATGCTTTCAGTTGACTCTAACACCCTGCCTTTTGATGGCTGTCAAATGGAACCAAAATAAATTCACCTGCAACTTCTATGCAGCAATACCCAGGGTGAGTACCTGCTGACCCATTGCTCATTTTGGGCTCCCATTTCTCACACCACTCCAGAAGTCTGTAGTTGCATAAATGCACATAAACAGTTTTAAGTTCACGAATACATGCAAAAAGTAGAGCAAAATGGTTTCCAAACAGTTACATTTGCAGCAGGGAGGAGGAAAGCCAGTGCCAGCTCTGCCCAAATGCTGCTCAGGCACTTTTGGGAAAGCTGAAAATGATGGTCGCTCACTTGACAGGAACAGCGAGGGCTTTCCTTAATCTACTTGCCTTAACCCACAATGGGTCATGATATCTGGATTCACATGACATGCCAACCCATCATGGGTTAAAAAAAAACTGTGGCTTATCACAGCAAATATTAAGCAAGTGTAGGCTCACCTGACAGAAGGTTCACATCACATGCAAACCCAGACAGAAAAGTACAAGGAGTATAAATGTATGCCTGTTAATCATGAGGATAGCTGCAAACTGAACCTCCATATTGAATGGCAATGCTCTTTCTGATTGCCATAACTTGGGAACAAAACAGAGTTTATCTTCTTTATGAGGTCTCCAGAGGCACCTAGTGAACCACAGGGATGGATAGATTGCTAAAATAAAAGGTCCTTTCATCTGGTTCTGCAGGGCATAACTTATATTCTTAAGAAATAGGCCAAAGCAAATGACACTAACCTGCGGCTATCAGATCTCAGTTATAATAAATTTCCTCTCCTTAACATTTATTGAGGCCGGTTTATTGAAGCTATTTTAATAAAACTACTAATTAAAGTAAACACAAGATGAAGGGTGAAATAGGACAGAACCAGCCAAGGAAGTTGGCTGCACAGGGGGACAGTATATTAATATCCTTTTTGTAATGCTTTCCTTTACCCATCACCTTCCAGATTTGGGAGGGAGAACAGCTAAAATGGCAGCTGTGCATTAATTCTTGAATTATGTTGAATCCTCTCTGACCATCATTTTGAATCACATGGAAAGCTTTTGAATGCAGAGACATTTCTCTCCTTTAGAAGTTGCATCTCCAGCATGTGGAGTGGGAAGATGGGAAGCAATACCAAAGGCAGGGCCTAGAAACAAAGCCACACTCTCCACCTCTCTTGTGCCGGAAACCATGCCAGAGAAGATGCTCATACATTCAGCAGAAGGTCTAGTATGTGCTTAAACATGGTGAGGGGGTCGTTGGAGTCCTTTGTTAGAACTGTTGGTAAGACTGATTTGACATGGAGAAACAGTGGGCAGGCATTAGGCTAAGAATTCCCTCCTTCTGATTTTCTGCCCCAAATTGCCCCTTTTGGAAGTCATAGAACAGTTCTGGAGCTCCATTATAGGTGAATAGTTTAGTTTGCATAAACAAGCAGGTAGGCTTTGATTCAGTGTACACCACTAAGCATCTTAGAAATAATAATAATATAGGGGAAATGTTCCATTTTAAGACATTAGGGTATGCTTTAATTTCTTATATTGAAACACAATATTGATTTACCAAGTGCAATTGAAAAGAAAATTATATTTTTGGTGAGAATCATCTGAGATGTCAAATTACTTTGACGATAAGTCACATATGAGACTCACTCTCTTGAAACAAATGTTATAGAGACTCAGTGCTTAAACCCGATTCCTTCTTTTGCTCTGGGACTACCAGACTTTTCTCTTTTATTCTTTGCCATGGAGCTAGTAAAAGCCTACATTAAAATATCTTTGTAAGTGAAAAGAGAACATGGTACTAAATTTCCTCTGGGTCAAAGAGTGTAATTTGTTCTATTAATTAGCATTCAGGCCACTGAAGGTTTACATACATCTTGCAGAAAGCTCAGCAAGCGCCTACTGCAATCTAATATCTACTTTGTTCTGCTTCATTCAACAACAAAAGTGCCACTGGATTTTTGCAACTACATACTTTTATATACCTCAGAGCCCCAGTTTTTCCTTTGTTAGGATTTACTAAGACACTTAGAGTGCAATCCCATGAATGTTTATACAGTAAACAGTCTTACAAGTCCCTGAATTTTCTATCCAGCCAAGCTATTCAGGAATGCCCAGAACTCTGGGGCTTTTTCTTTCTTTTTTGATCTAAACATGCATAGGATTGTGACCTTAATGAGGGTCTTGCACCAGGTATTGCATGATGATGTTATCTGGTGGTCAGTTAACTTGGCAACCTCAAATGATAGCCTAAACTTAGGAAGAAGAATTGAATCCACCAACTCAGATGGAAGGTTGGAGAATGAAAAATCTGTTGAGTTTCAACAATAGCAGCCTAATTACCACTTGGATATTAAGAGATGTGAATTCAGACACAAATAAGCTCAGAGTCTGAACACCCAAGTTGCATCAATGATCTTGCACTAGGTAGGGTACAGATGAGCCATGAGTTTAAATTTCTAAGAAACAGATTCACATTGTCTGTCGGAGGGTTGGGTGGTGGTGGTAGATGGACTGGCAAGAGTACCTCCATGCCTCGAAAATGCTCTTGTTGACCTCAACTCCTGGAAGAGTTCAGATGGCTCTTCACAACAGAAGCTGAAATAGCATGTATAGAAGATCCCAAGGCTGAGCAGTCCAGCCCTGCCCACCAGCAAAGATGCTCCAGGTCACCACACTCCACCACCTGCTCTGCATTTTCCATTACATGAAGGGGGTGAGTACAGGCACATTAGTACCATGTGGATAGCCAATGGGCACATTAACACCAGCCAGGTGGGCTGAAGCCCACTCAGGCCTGTGGCCCCACTCACACAGCCTTTCAGCATGGGCAGCTGAAGCAGAGTACGGATAAGTGGCTATACTCATGGAAGATTCACTCAGAAATTCACTGAGCCACTTCCCAAAATGTCAGAAATGGTTCAGCTCCTTTCTGGGCCAAAGTATCATTTGGCACATCCATTGCTAAGACTCAATGCTTCTCCCCATCCCTACCTCCTTCCTTTTATATCAGGGAAGCTAACCTGTGGCCTTCCTTGTAGTTAACCTGTTACCCATCAGCTCTGACAATTGGCTGTGGATGATAGAATTTGGGCTCCAATAACACCTCATGGAGCCCAGGTTCCTATTCCAACTTTGTATCCACATTTGCTGGGTACTGGAAGTACTGGTGGCAGTGGCTTGGGTGATGGTGTCTGGTCCTGTGAGTACCTCAGGAATCCTCAGGGAAAAGCATAGCTGAGCTACATATTATTCCCTTGCTCTGACTTCTTTTGTAAGTCCTGAGTTAGAAAAAGGTTTTGTTTGAGGTGAGAACTACAGGCCCGCAATGCTCATATCAGGTCCTGTGTCCACTGAGCTTCACCAGTAGGTAGGCAGAGTGGGACTGAACAGAAAGAAATGCCTGTGCACATGTAGCAAGAGGAATGAAGGGGAATTTTGAAGTGCAGGCATTTATTATGGCAGTCCCTATAGTCATGCTTCTCAGGAGAGGTCAAAAATTCAGGCAGCAAAGTTGATCCATGTCAATAAACCAATTCTAGCTAGTGTGATGCTGAATATTTCCATTTTTTTTCAGTTTTAGCAATTTGTATGATGGGGAAGGAGTAGAAACTCCAGTGACAGTATCTTTGGATGTGAGAATTTTGATTTCCCCCCCTAAGGGAGGGCTCAGAAGTTTCACTAACTTTCTAGAGTATGGGATAGCTAAGGATTCTTTTTTCTTTCTCCTTTAAAAACACTATTTGCAATTGCAACAGAAATATGGAACTCTTTACGGAGACACTTTTCCATCATGTCCGTTCTTCCTAAATATCTGTGAGAACATGACGGGGTCTAATTGGAGTTCAGGAAGAGCAGCTCTGCTGAAAGATAGTGCACAAAAAGCTCCACAATATTACAGCAGTGCACAAAAGATTAGGAAGTTTAAAACAAAAATAAAAAGAAGATGCCCTTGGCCAGCTCCTGCCCCATTTCTCATAAGAAAATATATTTGAAATTCTCCCCTTCTCTGCAAAACAAGAGAAGGAGAGAAAGGCCATTAAAGTAGGAGGCAGAGTCTGGAACAGCACGAGTTTTCATCTTCATCAGAGGCAGGACTTTTGTGAAGGGACTTAATTGCCCATTCAGTTCCAAGCCACTGCAAATTATTTTGCATTAGATTTCCCATTACCTCAATGGAAAAATTCCCCCTCCCCACCAGCTACTTGCAGCTAAGATGAGTGGGAACAGGGAACTCCAAGCAGAATGGCAGATGAGAGACTGGTACCCCGCTAATACAAAAATTATTTATTTATTTATTTAAAGTTTTTCTATGCCGCCCCATTGCTACACAGCCTCGGGATGGCTCACAGCATAAATAAATAAGACAAATAGAATAACTTTTACAATTACAATTTACGATTGTAAAATGTCAGGGCTACATCCGTGAGGGCTCCAGCTACTCATGGTACACCACTACATGTAACTGTAAGCTCCTGCTGTCTCTCTTTACCAGGGACGAACCCTGCTTTCTGTTTCTTGTAAATCACTGCATCTATTTTTTGCCTTTTGGTTGCTGCGAATTGCTGTCCTCATTGAGGATGTCGGTCCAGTTCCAAGGGCTTTGCATGGCACATTGGCGCTTCTTGGGTCCTGTCCACAGTCATGCCATTTCACACAATGAAGTTCATGCGATGGTGTGCTTTGAACTGTTTAAAAATGCCGTAACTAAAAGAGCAAAACACTGTTAGTTTTTAAAGCAGCGGAGGAGGAACTATTGCAGAATGGCCAAACACAGCATGCATCAGGTGAAGCATTTATCAATAAGCAATGGGTCATTTCTTGGGCCGTTGCTCTGTTTTCATCAGTGAGACGTCAGAGGATATGATATAATCAGCGGTAGCGCTTCTACAATATCAGCTAGTAGCAAAGAGAAAATGGTGCAAACTATTTTTTAACTATTACTTAAAATATATTAATACCACATTACAAGGCAAAACCTCCCTCAAGGTGGCATGCAAGGTAATAGTTTTAACCAACATAATATAAAATACCATTCATTAAAAGAGCAGTATAAATAATTTAAAATACAACTACGGTAAACTGCAGTTTATAAAATAAAGATGAGTATCCATTCACTTAAAAGCAGACTGGAATATCCATGGCTTTGAAGTCCATTTAATGACAGCCCAAGGGCAGGTGGGGGGGGGGCACATGCAGTCTCATGCTAGGCCATTCCAGGGGGCTTGGACCAGCAAAGAAGATGCAGCACATTCTGCAGGGCAAACACTGGGAGACCAGCAAAATATCCCCCAAAACAACTCTGAAACCTGTAGATACAACTGGAATGTCAAAGAAGGCTGCCTCCAATACCCATCCTCATGAGGGGAGTGGGGGATGAATGCCAGGGATTTTTACTGGCATTGTAGTGTCTGACCCACTGGTTTGCCAGATAGTGCACATCCCAAGCTGACTGTATCATGCTATTTTTGCCATTATACCCTGGATTTCTCGAGACCAGTTATATCACAACTTTTTAATAGGTTCTATTTTTTCCATGGTAAATGTCTCGCGATTGCAGTACTGTTTTAGGGAGAGGAAGAGGCCTTTGTTGGGGTGGTAGGCTGTAGGCAACAGTGAGGAAGTGTTACAGCAGACTATATTTTTCAACAGAACCTGCTAATGTGGAGGTGTGAATCTGCGAATAACACAAATCTCCCACAAGGCTTCAAGTGCTGGGTGAGGAACAACTAGCTGAAAATTCCCTGATAAATACATCTTCTCAGAAGTAAAGCATTGCCTCCAAGGGTGTTTATTCTGCAAAAGGCAGGAGTGGGGAGAAGGGCAGCTACTTTGGGTTTGGGGAAGAAGCTGTGAATTACTATTTTCAAAACAAAAACAGAAACAGAAACCCCCATTGCTGCACACACCATATGTGTATATAATGGATCGAAAAACAAACAGAACGAATGAATCTTAAAGGGCCACTTCCCTCCACCTTTCCAACTCCCCTGACTTATCCTGTAACTGCATTTGTGTGCAACACAAGATCATATTTTCAACACAGTGTAAACTGCACTGCATTCATTGGTATGTGCCCTGGCAGTTGTAAATGTATTTTACATACCAGCACTCTCTGATAAACAGAACCAGTGCGGTGTACTGGCTAAGAGTGCAGACTGGGACTCAAGTGATCTGGATGCTGGTCTCCACTCAGCCATGGAGTTGACTGGGTGACTTTGGGCCAGTCACAAACTCTAAGCCCAAGCTACCTCACAGGGTTGTTGTTCTGGGGATAAGATGGAGGAGGAGAATGATATAAGCTGCTTTGAGTTTGTTCTAAGAAAAAGCAGGACAGAGATCTAATAAACAAATGGATAAAATGGAAGAGGCTGAAGTGGAGAGTCTCCTTAAGCTAGTCCAAGACTGCACATTCAGAAACCTGTATAAAATCAAATAAATAGATGGACCCCTGAGTATCTTTGTCTCTGACCCTGCCAAAGTGATCTCACCTGAGTGACAGCAGCTTGTCTGCACTATGTAATGCAAACAGGCCACAGTGAGCCTTCAAGGGACCCCGACTGACAGCCATTGCACAGATGCAAAGGTGGCATCAAAGTAAGCCTTCCTGTACTTATTTAACCAGCAGAGCATGGAATAGTCTTCTGCCACCACCATCAGTCTCTCACCATTCTAGGTCAGTTGGCTTAGATGGTGCTAGAAGCGTGTCCCCCAGGCTCTTCAATATCAACATGAAACCACTGAGTGGTGACCTGTAGTTTTGGAGTGTGAGGCCATCGGTATTCTGTTAACATGCAGCTCTACTTCTCCTTTTCATCCCCATCAAGCAAGGGTGTCAAAATGCTAAAGCAGTGCCTGGCTGCAACAGTGGAGGCCTAATAAATGAATGGGGCTAATAACTGAAGCTCAGTGCAGACAAGACTCAGATGCTGTTAGTAGAGGATTCCTGTAACTGGATGGAGAGTATTCAACCTGTTTTGGATGGGGTTGCACTCCCCTCAGAGAACAGGTTCATAGTTTGGTGACCCTCCTGGACCCATGTTTGCCCTGTGAGGCTCAGGTGGCCTCCATGTCATGGGGAGCCTTCAATCAGCTTCATTTGGTGCCCCAGCTATGCCCGTATCTGAACAGGGATAGCCTGGTTTTGGTCATCTAAACTCTGATCACCGCTAAATTAGACTACTGCTTTGCATTGCACACAAAGATGCCTTTGAAAGCTATTCAGAAGTTGTAGTTTGTGTAAAACACAGCAGCCAACTAATAACCAGAACCCAGACCATCAAACAAGATAACAACAATCCTGACCCTGGCTGTCTGTATGCTTCCAAGCCTGATTCAAGATGCTGGTTTTAAACTTAAGGAGGCTTACACAGTTTGCGACCATAAGAGAGCCAGTGTGGTGTAGTGGTTAAGAGCGTGGGACTGGGACTCAGGCGATCTGGTTCTAGTTCCCGCTCAGCCATGAAACCAACTTTGGCACAGACAAAAACCAGCCAGTCACAGACTCTCAGCCCAACCTACCTCACAGGGTTGTTGTTGTGGGGATAAAATGGAGGAGGAGAATGATGTAAGCTGCCTTGAGCCCTTTGTAGGAAAAAGGCAGGATATAAATCAATCAATCAATAAATATTTAATGGAGAGTTGCTCCCTAATTCAATCTACCCAACCACAATTTCCCCACGCACTATGAACAAATATGTCAATTGAAACTAAGAAAATTCATTATTTTCTGAATTTTGCAATGGGATTCTCCCACTAAGAATGTGTATAAAATGTGTATGCTAGGGAATACTATAAACAAAAATGCGTATTAGTGTAATACATTGAAATACATGCTTACAGGAAAAATTTGTTAAAGTAAGTGTGTATTCTGAAAAATGTGCTCAAAATCCATGTGACTTTCCATGCAAATGTAAACAAAAATAATGTTAAAGATAAAATTGGAAAAATTAGAAACTGAAATTGACTGATTCCTCCATTGCTATCCCAAATAAATCTCAATTAACAATGGAACTTATTTCTGAATAAACTTTATAGAATTGTACTATTAATCATAAGCAAGAATTCTGCTGTCAAATAAACCTAACATTGACCACCTGTTCTTCCATATTATACGAAATGGAAAGAAACTCAAATTGCCTAATTTATTGTTGCACTAAGAAACAAACAATTCTCATCCTGATTTATTCAGACTGCTGAAAGGACTCTTGGATTCCCCACCACCACCTCTCTCTCTCTCTCTCTCTCTCTCTCTCATTTTCTCTTATTTCATTCTTTTTTGAAGAAGGAACAAACTAGTTAACTTAAAAGCCAGTAATTGAAGAGCGATATCGTACAGGGGTAAGGAGACCTCAGATTTTGTTGATTCTGCTAGTACTGAAACATCACCCAGGGGAAAAGTAGCATCTCCAGGTGAGTGTGTGGCAGTGGAGGTGGTGTGCATGTACATGCAGAATTAAGAGAAAGCGCTCTGTCATCCTAGAATTTTGTTTTAGTCTGCAGAGAATGAGCTTGTGGTCTTATGGTGTATAGCAAATAACTTCCTGGTTCTCCTAAGGCTGCTGAAATGAAAAGGGTTAGTTGACCAGACACCATCTTCTTGACAGCCAGTGTGATGTAGTGGACAGAGTGTTGGACTGGGATTCAGGAGGCCTAAGTTCTACTCCTTGCTCAGCAATGAAGCTCACTAATTTACCTTGGGTACTACTGACCCTCAGGGTAGTCTACCTTACAGGGTTGTTGTAAGAATAAAATGAAGAGGAGAAGAACCACGAAAGCTGCCTGCAATTCCTTTCAAAAAAAAAAACGAACAAACAAAACAAGGTAAGATATAAATGGGATGAGATAATGATAACTTTGTGATGTGCTTTTGTGAAAGATTTGGGAAATAGAACCTCTTACTGCAAAGCACCATGAGATCAACTAGTAGATCTGGAGTAACCTTCTGCCACCTTTGAAGAAATAAGAGATGTATTACCAGCCCAGCCTAAGGATGTCTCCAGAATTCCTTGCCTCCAGATGTCACTCCATATTGCAGAATTGCCTGGCATTTGTTATTTTCTGTTCATCAGCAACACTGATGGGGTTTCTGGACTTGGTGAAAACCACTGTGCATGCACAGTCAGCCACTGTCATTTTCCATCCTGGATGTTCATTTGCATTCAAATAGTAAAACTATTGCATTTCCTCAGTTTGGGTTGCAGAAAGGTTCTTGGATTAGCCCGTTAGAACAGAAGCAGTTACTCTGGTTGGGTTTAATAAAGAGTAACAGCCTTTGCTGTACTGTGTATTGATTTGTAGGAGACAAAGCACTCCTTGCTGCAGAGACTAGAAATAGCATCTTTGCTGCAATGTAAAAAAGCAAAACAAAACCCTCTTATACAGATGTGGGTTTTTATTATATGTGATATTATTTATGGCTTCCTGCATGAGCATCCTCATTTCTCAGTGGTGGGTTCGGTGGACAGTGCATTAAAGCACCACCAGTTGCTCCAGGAATTGCAGTTGCCAGACTACTAGCCATGGGCAAACCAGACATCAAAGGTCCGGGCTAATACAAGTTGGTCCTAAGCAGGAACAGAATGCTGTAGGGTGCATGTCTACTCAGAATTATGCTCTATTGAGTTCAATGGGATTTACTCCCAAGTAATAGAGTATAGAGCCGTAACCTTAGTTCATTTCTGGAAACAACCAAGTGCTTGTATCTGTTGATTTGTACTTGGCAGAGACTCAAAATCTGCTGAGTTGGGGGTGATAAATATCCAGAGGTCCACTTTGTTTGTCTCCTGTGAATTGGTGATCCTTAATTCCTCCGGCATTGTTCTTTATTTGTTGTAATGTCTACAATCAGTTTAAGAATGTGAGTCTTCAAGAAGTATTTTTAAATGGCTCCTTGGAGGAGCTCATTAAAACACACTGAAAATAGGTCATGATGCAGGGCTTCTCTATATAAGGCATTTATTGGGCACCTCACTTGTGGAAATGGGGCCTTTTCACAATGTCATAAGCCCTCTACGGCCTCTCCTGAATTTTCCAGCCTTTTGCATTCATTCCATTTGGCAAGGAAAATTTCAAATCACAACACACCTGCACAAAAGTCTTGTGAAAAGACAAAAATCTGCCATACCGCAGTTATACCACAATGCCATCTTTAATAGAACATTTAGAAAGGCAGAGAAACACAACGCCTGCCCCTTGAAAAAGCCCCATGTAAAAGAGCAATTTCCCCCCCACAGCAATAATGCCTTTGTACACCAGTGAATTAAATCTCTCATGTAGAAGCTGAGAGATTTCAAAGCTCAGTCAAAGCTAAGCATTTGTAAATACAAGAGGCAAACTCAGTGCATTTCTGTTACTTTCTGCTTTTTTTCTGCTAAAGCAATGTTTTTAAGTCATCAGGGAGGACCTGTACATCATCTAAGCTAGCCCACTGACCACAGGTCAGAATATCTTCCAAATTCTGGGAATTTAAGATCATTCCATGTTTGGGGAACAAGAAACCCACACTATTTTCCATAACCCAGGTTTCCAAAATCACAAGCTGAGTTATTTTCTATTCTCATCTAATCTTTCCATATAGGCAAAACCCATTTTGGGTTTATGCTCATGGGTCATAAAATTAGAGATATGGGGTTGGAGGGAGCACTTCCTTTCTCATCATAGAATTATGCAAATGTGGCAATAAGATACAGATTCATTCAAAAACAACCTCACTTCATGCTGCTAACATGTAGATGAATCTCTTTACTCCAAGAAATGCAATTGAAAGTTGTGTTCAAAAGAAGGTTGAAACCCCATAGAACACTTGGAAGAAAGAGTTAGAAGAAAACAGTAACACTAAGCACGATCTATTGAAAGATAAGCAACACATTATGGGGCATTCCATCTTAACTTGGACTGGATTGCAGCCACTCCACTGCTATACTTTGTAACAGAATTGACTGTTCTAGTAGTTTCTCTGCTCAAAGCCTCAATTGCTCAGAGAGCAGTCAACATTTTCAATCTTCCATATCTCGATCACCTCATTAGCACAACATATTCAATCAAGGATATTATTTTTCCAGCTGTTTTCCTTTCCATTGCACTCTAGACTCCTTTTTGCATTCATGTTTCCAGCTGTTCTAACTACAGGTCAAATATTTCTCCCATGCTTCATGCACAGGCTTGTATCTGAAATCTTTGTTTTCTGAAAGAGAGTTCTGAATGAATTCAGAGGGAGTTGAATGGGAAGAGCAATGCTGAGTGAGCCACCTGAAGAAGAGGACATGTGAAAATTTTACAGCTGAGAATGTGCTTATTAAGTGTAAGTGATGTGTTCTGATGGGTACATAGGTATAAGCACAGTTTTGAAGACTCTTTAGATAATGAGGATTCATTTATGTATCCACAGAATAAGAAAACTGCATGATCAGTCTACAAAAATATGAGAAGACAATATATATTCTTAGGCTAAATATAATTAGGGATCTGATCACCATACTAGTAGAAACATAGAAGCATTTAAAAAAAAGTCATGTTGGATCAGACAAAAGGTCCATCTAGTCCACAGTGGCAACCACCTGCTCCCAGGATGGGTATGAGACCTTTTCTTGCCCAAGCTCCTTGTTAACTGGTGTATGCCTGCATGCCACCTCTGGTGAAGAGTTAGCACATAGCTAGTAATGCTGGTAGCCACAGATATTCTCTACTTCTTTGAACCTGTTCAAGCCCCTTTTAAAGCCTTCTAGATTTGTGGCCATCACTACTTCCCATAGTAGTGCATTCCATAATTTCACTATATAATGTAGACAGAAGTACTTTTTTCTGTTTTAAACCTTCCCCCAATCAGCTTCATAGGATGCCCCTGGATCTGAGTGTTGCAGGAGAAGGAAAAATGTCTCCTCCTCCATTTTCTCCATGCATAATTTTAAATATTTCTATCATGTCTCCCCTCACTATCCTTTATAAGCTAAACATTTCCAGTTTTTGTAGCTACTCTTTACAGGGGAGATGCTCCACTGCCTTGCTCACTTTTGTCGCTCTCTTCTGTATTTTTTCTTTCCAATTCCATTATGTCATTATTCAGGGGAGGTGACCAGAACTGAACACAGGTACTCTATTTGTGACTGCAGGGTTAGGGTTAACCCCTTTTATTCTGTCATTGCTTAGTTTGCTCAGCAGCCTTTAGCGAAGGACTTAGTCGAAAGCCTTTTGGAACTCCAGGTAAACAATGTCCACAGGATCACCTGTCTAAAAGTTGCTGACATTAAAAAAAAAAACCTCCAGTAGGCTTGTAGGACTTCCTTTGTGGAAACTATGCTAACTTTTTCTCATGAGAGATCGTCCCTTTATATATTTACGATTCCATCCTTAATGATGTTTTCAAGCAGCTTACCCAGAATGAGTGTTAAGCCAACTGCCCTGTAATTTCCCAGGTCCTCCAGATCTCTTTTTAAAAATTGCTGTTACATTGACCATTTTCCGATCTTCTGGTACAAGGGCTTTTTTAAAGAAATTATTAAATATTTTGGTAGGAAGGTCAGCAATGCCGTGTTTTAGTTCTTTAAGGACTCTAAGATGGATATTGTCTGGATTTGCTGACATTCAGATTATCAGTAAGGTTAGAACTTCCTCCTTGTCCATGACTATCTGCCATAATTCCTCAGACTCCCTTTCAGAATACATCCTCCACTGTGAAGACTGAAGAAAAAACTTATTCAGGTTATCTGCCATCTCTTTGTCCCCTTAGTGCTTCTTTGATCCCAGGATTGTCCAGTGGTCCAACTGATTCTCTAACTGCTTTCCTACTTTTGATATATTTAAAGAATTCCTTACTATTGACCTTGATGTTGTTAGTGTCATTTAAGGGGCCGGAGGGAGGGGGGTTATCTTGGAGTTGCACTGAAAAAAATAGCTACAAAAGAAATGTTCTAAATGTGCCACCCCTGTTTATAGAAGGCCATCTCCAAGGAGGATCACCTGGTGCCTAGATTATTATCTTTTTTCTTGGGTACTTTAGCAATTTTAGATCTGAAGGTTGTCCTTATATATCTAACTATGTACATAAGCTTGTGCTGTTTACTATTTTTATACTGCATTTTATTCTTTTAATTCTCTGCATGATATTTGATTCTCTTAGCCATTCATAACCCACCCGGAGAAGTTTCAGTAGTTTCAACATGTAATAAATATATTAATTAAATTATTTTACTTTGTCATGATTAACCTAAGTCCCATTGATTTCAACAGGTATATTCTAATATTACTTCATCTGGATCAAGCTCATAGTGAGCACTTGAATCCAAAAAATGTTCCTATGATTGGGCCAGTTATTTAGGCACAATCAATCTTTCCCATCATTTTTGCATTGAATTTTGCCACTTAGCAAATTTGATTAAAAGTAGTTAATATATAAACATTCCACCAATATAATAAAATTTGGATTCCAAGTAAAATGTCTTCTTAAAAACATGATACTATATTGCTATTCTAATTTACTCATAAATTGTTCAGGCCATTCATTCTATCTCAATAGATTTTTGTCTTCTGACTTCCATAGCAAGCACTCCTAGTTTGCCAAGCTTAGATATTTCTTATTATGATGTGTGCTACTCCCACCAGCTAATTACTTAAGGTCACCCACCATCAAGATTCTATGGCATGGCTGACATCTTGTAATTAACTGTAACGCTTGACTGAAGGATGAGGCTGAAGCCACCATTAAATAAATCTAGCAGCTCTATCTGCCAGAACATCCCACAAATTTCTCTTGTTTAATTATGAAAAGATTCCATGTTCTACATCAAAGTAATTAATGGAAAACAATAGTCAGCATGCTTGAAGTTTTAAATGTTTACAACTAGAAAGGATAACCACACTCATCAGAATGGATACTGAAACGGTGGTTTTCCCCATAAATTATGATTAAGATGACGCTGTTTCATTCTGTTGAAAGTATTCAAGGCAATGTACAAAGCTGAAAAAAAAGACAATAAGAGACAGTAATGGGCATAGTATAGCCACAGGAATGGACACTGGCTTCAGTGCAGAGTGGGATTCTTCAACAAGCACTAGGTTCAGCTGAAACTAGGCTGGTTAATCCTGTAACTTTTTGGATTTAGACATTATAGGAGCTTTGGGATAAAAGCAATCTTTGAAACAGGGAATCCCACACATGGGTATAAGCATGCTGATAAGCAAATTTCCAAGCATTTAACCATAGACTGTTCCCTGCATGATAGCTCTTTGCTGTCCAAAATAAACTTTTAGATGTTTCAATCCAGCTCATACGTTAGTTCTCAAAACTGTAAATCATGAGTAGATTCATGTGCTTTAAGGCTGTCAAGGCAATGATTCCTTTCTGGATGGTAAGAGTAGTTCCAGCTCAGCATGTTCAATTCCCGTATCTTTGGAAAACAGATAAATGCTTGCAATTGTTTGTTCGCTTTCTTTGTGCTTATGTCTTGCTGGCATTTTTAAAATATAGATGTCCTTTACTATTTCTTAAAGGAAATCTCATTCATTTTTTGCTGATTATTTTGCAATTTCCTTTTCCCGAGTAAAAGCATTCCTTTTTGTCAGATACAAGCACACTCCTATACTTGTTTGCCCTTACAAGTGAAACTAAGGCTGCAGTTCTATATCCATTTATTTATTTATCCAATAGCTGAGTCTCTTGGGAGAAGCTCTTGCTGAATTCAGTGGGTTTTAATTCTGAGCAGAAGTGTACAGGATTTTAAACTGAACATCCCACCACATAAAAACAAGACAAAAAGAAACAGGTATAGGAGATGAAGAAAACAGAGCAGAAGAGAAGTAGAGTGGGAGGGGGCCTCTAAGGCCATCAAGTCCAACCCCCTTCTCTGCTTCCACATGAGGTCACCCATTCAGCTTCGGGCCAGTGCCTTTCCAGCTTTGCAAAGGTGACTTGACATGCTAGCTCTATGCATAGCTATGCAGGCAGGCAAATTATGACTACTGCATGTTGGGGTGATGAGATTTGACATTTTTATCCCATGCCATCATCTTCATGACAATCACATGTCCACACACGCTTCTTTCCAAGTGTGGATGAGGAGAGGGTTAAATCACCTTTCCACATATGCTGCACTCCTCATGAAAATCAGTCCCTCCCTACACCTGCTAAATATAATAACAAAGAATGGATGGGCTTCCTCATGACCTGTTCCACTTTATGGCTAGTTCTGTCTGAAGGAGTAGCTTTTGTTGCTATCATCTTATAAGCAAGACTGGAAAAATGACTATGAAATTGACAAGGTGAAGCAGCATCTCTTTAACACCAGGACAGACTCAGTACAAAAACAGCAATTTCCTTTCTACTGGTTTTTTTCTGATAAAGGGGACTCCATTAATTGTTCTTCTAGAGAGAAAGAGAGAACTATAAAATTGTTTCTGAGTGTTTAATTAATTATGGTTAGCAAAAATAGCCTACAAGCAGCTCCTTGGAATGCTGAGCACCTGAGACCTTGAATAGCATTCGAAGTATTTCATTAAAATTTTGCGGGGGACACATTCCCATCCATTTCCCCTGGATGCCCTAGATGTCTGGCTTGTGGGTGTGTGCAAGCCTAGCTCTGCCCCCTTCAGTGATATCAGCCTCATTAACCACCTGAGTCTGAATGGGAATATCTTCCTATCCATTGGGTTTTCTGCACAGGGATGGCAACACTGATTGGCTGTGGTTCCCATCCTCATGTTGGAAACCCATGCACAATGATGATATACCCCTTGGTAAGGGCATGTTGTTGATACAAGTAGCATCCTTGAGGTGGTGGAGCTAACCCTGCATCTCCCTCCAGTTCTCTTCATGCATTCAGAAGTGGCTTATATGAATCCTGCAAACAGAATTCCATATGTGATCATTTCCTCAACCCCTGAACAAAACATTTTTTGGGGGGGATCCATTTTCTGTCTAGAGACTACCATGACTAGTTCCACTGTGACTAGTTCCATTGACTTTCTCTTTGCGTTTTCATTTTATATGGTTATTTTCCTTTTAAAAACAGTGATATTATGGTGCAAGGGGATTAAAAGTATTTCCCCAAGATATGTGGGGAGGGGGGATCTTTGTGCCTCTCTCACAAAGATCATGAGAACAAACATTGAAGATTACATTGTTCACAATTATATCATCAGTACTCAGAAGTTGGACAAACATGTGACAGAAGGTGTCCAAGGTTTCAGATTAGAAGTGATGGAGCCACATTAAAAAAGCACCTGAACTCATTTGTTTGCTCTCTGTATTTTATTGTTTTTACCAATATATCTGATTGGATATTTGAGCAAGAGATGTTATAAGTGGCGTACACCATAATGAATTTGCTATTGCATCATGCATTGGCTCAGTCCTATGTTGTTCTAAGTGGGAACCACTGCCTCAGCAGAAACCAGTATTTTATGATGTATGCCTATTACATTGAAGTCTGACTTCTATTCCCCAGCTCCTGAGATAAGATAATTGGGCAAAACTGTATTATCAATATGATTTCTCTTCCAGCTATTAATTCATTTTTTCATCTTAACGTACAAATTAATTAGTATTTGCTTACTTTATTGGTATTGGGTTTTGATCTAATTTTACTGTATCAATGCTCCAGAGTAGTTAAATTTCTTAAGATATTTATTGGAAACATTATTTTGAAGAATTTATTGTGTGTCTAATAAAACACACTTGAAACTAAAACTTGGCGAGCAGGTTCTTAGTCCATTAGCAAATTTTCCTTTGACATTTTATTGCAATTGCTTTGGTCATTACTTAAACAGCTTTAATAATACATTTAAGGAGACAGCTCTTTTACCAAACACAAAAATAGACACAAGTGAGT
The DNA here is from genome assembly GCF_004798865.1 of Varanus komodoensis. Classification (NCBI taxonomy): domain Eukaryota; kingdom Metazoa; phylum Chordata; class Lepidosauria; order Squamata; family Varanidae; genus Varanus; species Varanus komodoensis. The sequence continues at coordinate 81,182 of NW_025335560.1, read as the reverse complement.
CAAAACCACTCACCGAAAATGTCTCCTTCTCCCAAGGACAGTGAAAGTATTGCATATCTACAGAAAAACTGGATGTAACCTCAGCTCAAAGCTGGTGTTCTCTGTAGCAGTTCTCACACTTGGAAGCACTGGGGAAAATAAAACTTGCCTATAGAATTTTGTATTAATTTACTATAAATATTTTTATCCTTCCCTTGAAAAAAAGGATAAAAGGACTGTTATCATAAAAAGAAGAAAACTAGTAAAATACAAATAAAATAGATCAAACCCATAAAAATGCAAACAACAAAATTGCATTTAATATCCTATATTTAATTTACTATATTGCATAATTTAATGTATAATATGTAACTGAACATCAAACAAAGGAAAAAAGTTTTAGGTACCTAAGATTTCACTAGGTTGGATCCCATGATCTGCTCATAGAAAAAATCTCCTGCTCTCCACCATCCTCCCTGAAAATGCTGCTGAATGGGATACACTGTCAGTTCTGAAGAGGAAGGGAGAAATTTATGAGATCAGGCAAAAGCACCCCTCTCTCAGTAATACTGTGATGGGTTCATACCAATAGCCATCTCATGAGGTGCCACCCACTGCTCATAATCTCACTTCAGTCAGAAGAACAATGGCAGCTTCCTAAAGTTCAAATCACGCCAATGTAGAATACTATTTTAACAAGTTCCAGGTTTAACTGGGATCAAACAGCATGACAATCTATAATTAGTTGTTACCTATCATGGGTTGTAGTGTTGTGGGAACCAGAACTGATTACCTAGGGTGGCTTGTTTGAGGGCAACAGACCACCCTGACAATTTATGGGTTGTAAAAAAGATTGGTCTATCCATGATGGGTTAACATGGCATCCAAACCTGGATGACCAACCCACCATGGGTACAGGAAATTGGCTACCAACTTGCTTGGTAAGAGTAGCAATAATCCCTTGCCAGTCCTGAGGAACTTGCATTGGTTTCCCTCCACATTCGCCATCATAGCAAGCCATTTTAAGTTTACTACAGGATTTTTGTCCCCCCCCCCACCCCCCGGAGACACGTACCTCAAACAAGCCAAAATAGATATTGCATTCAGGAAACTGCATTTCTATATGCAACATGCCAATTGTATTTTCTAGGCAGTGGACTCAATAGAGTGACTTTTGTCATTAGTATGTCATATTGAAATCCATTGGCTAAAATAAGCATTAAAAACTTATAGCTACAAATCTAAGATACACAGAATTAGTCCTATTTAAATCAGTTCAATTTATAATTGAGAAAATATGATTGAAATTAGGCTGCAAGTCCTAATAATTTCAATCAATTAATTGGAACTGAATTAGCTGTAACTAAGTTTCAGTATGTTTCACCTAGCTCATTTTGAGATGTATATTTTAGTGTATGCGCATTGCAAATCAAATCTGCTGGAATCCCAAACAGCAGGTGTTCAGATAAAAACAAAATAACAAATTTAATATCTCATCTTCTCATAGCAGCAGTATTGACGCCAAAAATATGATTAAAAGCTTGATGACCTTCACCATCCCTCCTGACTATATAACAAATAATCTGGTAAATAATTCAGAATATTAATACTTAATCACAAGTTGACTTGGCAAGGAAAATTTTTGCAATCTCCAAGGAGGTCAGTGAAGAAGAGTAGCTCATAAGTTAATGTCCATCTAATCTTCCAAAATTGTTTAACACAGCAACATAGGATGAAAAAGAGCTCAGTTTGACAGTGCATATAATTTATATTGCAGTTCAAGATTTTACATTATACACCAGGCTTCAGTGGAGCATGAACAATGTCTCCCAAGGTTATTCATTTATCCTTGTCAAGGTATGGTGGACGTTGCCACCCAGCATCCTTCAGCACAGGATCTTATCAAAAGGTCACATTTTGGTCTTCCCTTCTATCAAAGTTTCACTATTTTGGCTTTAGTAAATATATGGCTGGACACCAAGAGGACCTAAAACAGCCTTTTGACACAATCCTGAACAACTTTAGTTGAACAATTCAGATTGATTTCCATGGAACAGTGCCTAATAGGAATGTTAAGATGGTAGCCTCGCAGTGCACACTCTTCCATAACTACACCAATGTAAGACCTTCAGAGTTGAGTGTGACTTACTCTCAGTTATGTGCAACTATGCCTGTAGCCCTAGCATGGTCTCATAGGAAACTCTCATATACTGAACCAGACATGGGTCCATCTAACCCAGGACTGTTGGCACTGACTGGCAGTGGCTCTCCCACCTCTAACCAGAGATGCCAGAGATTACTCCTTTGAGCTTGTACATGCAAAGCAGGTGCTTTACCATTGAGCTATGGCTGTTCCCCTGATTTTACCCTGGTTTCATTAATTTTATCTGAGCAAATGTTGATGTCAGCTATAATTTGCCAGAATAATAGTCATACATAGATCAAATAACTGAATGGCACAGATGTTCTTAAAGTATTAATCCTGCAATATTATGTATAAGGCAGATTGGCTGCTCTGAGCACACTCGTTCCCTGACATATCAGTAATTAGAAGCTACTCAATTCTTGATTTCCAGCAGCTGAGCAGCTGCAGGAAGGGCTGGAGCAAGTCTACTGGTTATGTTCTGCAAAAACTCAGCATGGGTTGACAAAAGGAAATGTTTGCATGCTCCTTCAGGCCACTTAGGCATACTTGTTGAAAGCTGCTCTATGCCAAAGACTCTGTGTAGGTAATAGCTGTATAAAGAGAAACCAAACTTAAACAGCATGATTGATTGATTGAATGAATGAATGAATGATATAGTTTTATTTGTTTGGACAATTTTATGCCCTGAAAGTCCCCAGATATAAGAATATTAGGACATTAGATAACTTGGGGGATAAATAGCACCAACAAATAATTACATTAAAATTGTATTTACAAGGGAAAATGAGAGTGGTCGGCTAGCCTGTGATGAATTGAACAGCATCAGCCCTCGTGGGTTCCAGCATTCCCATGCTGGACCAGATGTTGATGTTGGACTTGTTTGACTCTGACAAGATTACCTGCTGCTGTTCTCTAGGTGGTGATAGAAAATGGGGCTGAGTCTGAAGTTTTGGGAAGAGATTACTCCAGTTCTCCTGCTGGCAGCATACTCCAACTTACAGTAATGGCTTATTGCATTATTTCTTGTTCTCATAGCCAGATCTCAATGTCATTGCAGTTAACAGTAATATATGCTACTCTTAAGTAGAAGCATAGAGTAAGAATTGACAAAGCTGATCTAATAAAGCTAGTTTCTTGTTATTGTCATATGCTTAGCTAAAAGAGTGGATAACTGCTAGTCTTATTATTGCTTGGGGTATTATAATATTTTACGAGTATACTATTGTATTTATTGAATTTTGTGTGTGAGTCGTCCAGAGGCGCATAGTGATTGGACAGGTAAGAAATACCCCAAATAAATAAATTGAAATTAAGGTCCCAAATCTGCTTCTTTGAAGGGCAGCTGGTTAGTAGGAGAGTCCCAGTAAAGTAAATCTTTATTGGGTAAACATCTTTAGGTATTCTCTTCTGCTTTTAAGGATCATCCTCTGGCTACCTTTCTTTGGCTCTTCTACAGAGACATCAGATATTTCATGTTATAATGCATACCTTGAGGCAATTCCATATCTGTTTCCTGTACTTTATGGGAGGCATGGCCTGCCAATTCTGTTGCACCCGGGTACCCTGAATTTTATGCAAGTGAGTTTTCACATTTCCTAGAGGAATCCCCAAAATCAAAAGAAACAGTTTGCCACCTTCCAGAAAAGATCATTTATGCTTGTTTCTGGTTGTCCTGGCAGCACTAAACTTCTATTGCACAAATAGTAGAGGTTGCCTGTGCAGTGGAAGGGATGAGTGAAGCAAATCAGCATCCTTTCTCATTCTGCACTACTCGCTTCTTCTAAATGTTAACAGTCTCTAAAGACTATTGCGTACGTTCAGTACCACTAGGGGTCTAGTCATTTGAACATCTGCAGATCTTCTAGGCCTGCTCACAGGCCTGCCATGATCTATAATGTCTTTCTAGTCTAAAGACTGGAAGAGAAGAATCTTTCTGTTTTGCTTCACCACATTGCCCATTGCATAAACACTGGTGTCTTATGCTTATTGGTTTTAAAGTTTTTTATTGTTTTCTATTCACTAAACAAATAGTTATTCCAAAGACTTCAAACATACTGGGTACAAAGTCTTATTTCTCTCTACAATTGCTATGCATTTCAGCCATAATTGAAATTCCCATTCTCCAGCCAATGATAGAAAAAGTCCCATGTTTGATAGTAAGCTATATCTTCTTTTTCCTTAAGATATAAAGTCAGTCTGTCCATTTCCTCACAGTCCAATATCTTGTCTTATGCTTATTGTAAGAGTTAAGTCCTGCCCCTCTGTCAAGGTGGCTCAAACAGACGTGCGGTTTGATTCTCACTCATATGAAGAAGTGGGAAATGTGGCTGCAGTCTCAAGACAACAGAATTTGGAAATATGTGATTGTGTCCTGATAGTGCCCTTCTAACATCATGGGAATATTGAGTCAGAGTAAATAGGACAAGGAATAGGAAGGAAGTATTAAAGATTCCTGGCTTAGATACCAGATGAGGAGCTTAGGGTTTTAGATAGTAAAACAGTGATCCAGGTAATTCCATGCAAAAGACACTCCTCAAGGAAAAGATCTATCTTGAAGGCAGGGCTTTGTAAGCATGCCTGACCTGAATAGGCAGGTTCTAATAATTTCCCAGTAGTTTAGTCTCAGCTCTCTAAACTGCCACCTTAGCTTTATAGGATGCTAAAACAGTTTGACTCCTTCCTAGCAACTGTTTGCCATGCAACCTGCTGTGTAGCCTTAAACAAGACCACCCTGCCTGTAACTCTTCATATAACAAAAGCCATTTGTCAGTGACTTGTCTGCCCTGGAAGGCACAGTACCCTATGACTTGTACTCAACCAGTTGCACAAAGCAGTTGCAGCTGCACAAGTGTAACTATAACTTTAGCTGGATTCTCCTCTTGTGTATAGTTTGGAACCGAGTTTCCTCTAGAGAAATGTCATTTGTGCTAGCAGAATGACCAAACTGCACTGCCTTCTAGTTCAATCATACTCACTGACTAGTATTTTGAGGATCTGCTGACACTAAAAAAAATTCAAATACATAAGAATATATTTTGACATTAGTACAGAGGCCAGTGTACCTGGTTATTGTGTAATAACAGTGGTTATGTTAACTTTTCTTCTGAGTTAATATAATACTGTGACTGCATGTGAACTACGATAAAAGTAGATTCTATAAAGGTGAGCTTGCCCAAAACACATTTCTTGGGGGCTGAATTGCTAATTTCGTTAATCAACAGAAAGAACATTCACATGTGGAAGGAGTCTGCTCCTCATCCAAACACATTCAAGAGGGGAAGCCACCACAACAGAATTCCTAATCCCACAAATGCTGACTCAGCAAAGTTGCTAAGTGTTTACCTTTCTGAAGTGAAAGCTCTCCAGTGTAAATGTTCAAAGACAAATGGTCTAATTTTGATCAATTAATGCCGTTTGGTGAGCTAGTGAATTAGGGACTCCATTTATACTTCTTTCGAATAAATTAAAACAAAGCAAGCAGGTTAATTGAAAGATCTAGGGTTAATGCAATGTTAAGTCCAAATTGAGCAGAAAGCAATGGGGAATTTAAACCTGAGATGTTTACAGTATGACGTTCTCATGGCCCACTTGTCTGAATGGTATTCCACACCCTTCCTTCTCTTCCTTAATGCTCAGCGAACTCTTCATTGAGATATTATGGATATTTGATATTCGATACCATAACATACCAAAACAGCATAGATAATTAGCACCAGCACTATTGGAACTAGCTCAGTACTGAATCCTTTGAATGAACTCAGAGATAATGCTAGAAAGATTGCTATGTTTATAGATGAGGCCCAGTTCTCCTCAGTGGGACCCTGGAGGTGGGCTGCATTCTGCCCGCTTACTTCCAGTTTCAGGACTGGACATTTCATTTGCATAATGATTTATCATCTTAAGAGCAGCAAGAGAATGCATTCAGTATGTTGCTTGGTATTTATTGCACTTCTTGATTACACATCTTGCCTCCTGCAAGCCAATTTGCTTGATGCCTTGGCTTATGAAGAGTATCTCAGGCACCCCTGCAGGGCTGCAAACCACTCTCCTGAATGGTGCTGTTCAGAGAGGGCCAGGGTGCTGTTGCCATTGCTCCGCGCTTCAGACCAGCTGCCTGAATTCACCAGATACGGCTGTTCTTACAAACAATCAAACCAGTTATGTCCAACCTCTTCTGGACCAGGGGCTGAATTCCATTTCTGAGAAGCTTCTCAAGGACACATTCCAGTAGTGTGGAAGGGTTTACAGAGAGGGAAGCAAAAGGGGTGAGACTAAAACGAGCCTTTAGCTTCAAGCTTTTACTGCCAGGAATTAGGTCTTGGGAAAGGCATTTCAAACTTTAAGAATGGAGGAAAACTGCACAAAAAGCTGCAAAAGCACCAGGTGATCGGTGGTTGGGAGAAGGGGGTGGAAGCAGGGAAAAGTATGTGGGAGATGCTAGAGCAGGGTGGGAGATGCTAGAGCAGGGGTCCTCAAACTTTTTCAACAGGGGGCCAGTTGAAAGGTGCTGGCAGCGGGCACGGGCTGGTGAGGGGGTGGAGGTGGTGCATGCACAGTGAGGCGGAGGTAGGGGGCACGCACATGGTGGGGTGGGTGCGCACGGAGGTTGTTTTCTCCAAGCAAGTCCAAAACGATCTCCACGTGAGTGCAGGCGCAGTGAGTCCAAAACCTCTGAGGCAGGCCAGATAAATGGGCATGGCGGGATGGATTGGAAACTCCAGAGGCTTGGGTTTGCCCCAGATACTGCGGTTCTGTATCCTGAATTAATGGATACCTGCATCTGATCAGTACATCCAACTTGGCTTTAAAAAAAACATGAGGAGCAGAGACTGGAAGGCTGCACTTTTTTGCAATTACTTAACACAGTAGTTATTCTGAAGTATAAAAAGATCAATGCAATATTATGATACACTGCTTCATTTCCCAAGTTAGCCAGCTCTTAAAGTGGCTTTGATTTTAAATGTGGAAATCCATTCTGGATTAACATCAGTTGCTGAGGCTTAGTTAGAGCTGGGGTTTACCAGGATAAGTCTCTCACCCTTTGTGAGAAGCACAATGCTTAGTTTGTTTACGCAGAAGCAATGGCAGTGGTAGCTGAAGTGCATTTAAGTGTAGTGTCCCCTTCTCCCTGGAGCCCCCACAAATGTCCCATGCAACCCACCCCGCTGCCTCCCAAATTATACTCTGACATGAATCTTCTTTCCTCGAGTGCAGCACCACTCTGGCCTTCTGCTGCTTCTGTCTGGAACTGCCCATCCACCAGAAGTTTCATTTTGCCAATTGTGCTTGCGCTAACTCTTGCAAGATGGCTCCCCTTGGCAGGCAGCAGCACACATGCACCAAATCATGTTTTAAAAGATGGCCATGCCTGCATTCCCAGCAGCCATCTTGGGGGTATGATCCTTGGCAACTTCAAAGGAATCATGGGCACTTAGTGTTGCAAGCAGAGGAAGTCCCAGCCTTCACTAGTACTTTCCCATGCATGGCACTGAAGCCACCCAAGATGCACTGGATAGATCCCACAAGCCCATGCTTTCCGATAGGGAAACCAAAGCTGAAGGGGGAAGTATACATAAGCCAGTCCCAGACAACCAGTACAGTGCAATTAACAGCCAGTTACTTACCTTCTGGACTGAGCCACCAAAGCCAGCCTGGGGGAGAGTTTTCATGCAACCTCCTGCTGCAGCAGAAGCAACCAAATGTACTTATTGCTTCCCCTCCTGAACAGCTGTGTGTGTGAGAGTTTTAAGTATTTATTTTTATGAGAAAAGGGGGAAGAGAAATCAAGCGAAAGTGGCACATCGCAGTTCTTTCACTCAACCTGAGAAGCAGCAGAATTCTCTTGTTTCTTACCCATTGGAGCAGTGGATCTTCCTCTTCCTCTTCTCTTCTGCTTTTCCATTCAAAATATGGTCACCTGAAGCAAGTACCATTTTATTCCTGTAAGAGCAATGTTGTGATTTAAGTAGGTTTAAAATGCAAAATTGCACAGGCTCAGATGATGAGGATGAAATAAGAATTGGAATACAGGTATCTGGGCAGGGAATCGTCTAGAAAAGGAGCATAGAAAAGGAAAGGGGGAAGTGGAATGTTAGCTGTATATTTCACACTGATACAATCCAAAATGACCATCTAAGTGCAGCTTGCATAAGACCATTAAGTCCAGTGTTTAAAATTACATAGCTCAGTAGCAACAGTGAGAATGACCAACTGTGCTACTTATTCAGCTATTTGCTCTTAACTAAAGCAAAGCTAAAGACTCCATTAGGCCTGATTCTGATGCCTTTCCTCACCAACTTGATAGGGAAAAGAATCATGCAGAAGACTACCATAATATAATAGGACCTCCCTTTTCCTTGAACTGGCCAAAGAAGCATTCTCAAAAGTAATGTCTCATCTGATTTTAATATGAATAAAAATCTGACATTTCCTTATCTAAACACATTAAGTCTTTGGAGCCTAAAGAATTCTCTCCTGATAGGAGTGGAAAGGGTGTAGGTATTTAGAAGCACATGGGATTCAAAAATGAATTATTCAAAGTCCAGATAGCAAAGAGTAAGATAAACCTTCCAGCAGATAAGGAGGAAAAAATGAAAATTCCCTAAACTTATCAATAGGCTCCAGGTTGCATTAATTAATTACTATCAAAACTTTCCTAATCTTTTAATGTGTTCTGCAGAGTCAACGTTGCTCTTTTGGTCAAAAGGATTTGACTCTGCCTTTCCCCAGTCATTGCAGGGAGGGTAGTGTAAAAAGGTATGAATGCATCATAGAATAGTAAGCAACATTTCAAGTTGATTAAGTTGATTATCTTTCCTAGATGTTTGCTTTTGAGTACAATGTTTTCATAAGCAAATATCTCTGTGTCAGAGAAAAACAGCCTTGGCTCCCAGTTACTGAAAAAGCAGGTAGAAGATCCTTCAATTCAGTGGAAGACTTTTTTAAAAAATTGAAAAAGTATGTAGGAAGCAAATATATGGATAATGAAACTAAATGGTGTGAAACCTATTTCTGTACTTGAGGTCTGGAAACAACATGTTCCAATGCTTTAAATGTTCACAAGAGCGTTCACATTTAAAATTCCAAGAGCATAAGATGACTTATGCAGCAGCATTATTCATTAGCCAATGGACCTCTTAATAAAAGTACTATTAAGTGTCATACTGATTCATCCTACTGGTTAGATGTTCTGGGTCTGAGCAATGGGATAGCATTAAGATCAGAACAGAAACACTGAACAGCAAAGTGTCAGTCACAATTACAAGAGAGGACCATCTTTCTCTTACACTCATATGACCAAGCTACATTCTGTTCAGATGCATTTTGACATGGTTAATTTTCAGCATGGCTGAAAATCAATTGATATCTTTTTGTTAAGTCATGAATATTTCTCTTGTTCCTAACAAAATATTCCATTCTGTTACAAGTTCAGCCATACATCCATACCACACAAAACCTTTTCTTATTGGAAGGTAAAATCATATTAGAATGCAAAGGAAATGGACACTTGGAATGAGCTCAAGTAGCAATTTAAAAGCAAAGGTGGTTTTTCTTAAACCAGAGAGCAAGAACTGTATAATAACTGCTACATATGCTAGCAAGCATATTTACATTATAAACGTACATATGTTTCATCCTAGTACAACTGTCACAGAAACCACACAATTTTGGAATGAATTTGTTGAGGTTACCAACAAGACTTTGATATCCATTTTCAGCTTTCCAAAATCTTGCAAGCCTTTATGTTTGAGCTTTTGAGTTTCCAGTAACTGTTTTAACTTTAAATACTATATAAAAGAGGTAGGTGGGAGTGTGGAATTTGGAGGAGGGACACAGTACGTATAATCTGAGATATCACCAAGTTTGTACTTCTAGTTTTGGAAGGACAAGCTGTGCTGTGGCTCATCTACAATTATTTTGACCTTGTGGATTTTAATCCAAGCTGGAGAAATAGCCACACATACCAACCTCCCAGATTTCCTCACATGTCCCATCCCACTAGAGATTGCTGGTGTTTGGAGGCAGGTGGATTAATGAAAGCTCAAGGTTGGCTGTGTTCCCCCTTCCATAGTAATAGCATCTTGGCCAGCAACTCAAGCTTCATGCAGCATCCTACAAGTATTTTACCACCACTAGCACAGTTTATTTTCTTTAAGCGGGTGTTTATGAGACTCACAAGTGCAGAACAACATGAAGAGAGAAAGGAATTGGATATGTTGTAAGCCGCCCCGAGGCTTCGGCGAATGGGGCGGCATAAAAATGTTTTAATAAATAAATAAATAAATAAAATGTCTGCCAGTGGCATTCCTAACAGGAAGGAAGTACTGGAGGAAGAAAAGGGAAGCCATATTGTCCGGCAACCTCCAAGCCAATCAGAACAGATTTTGGGAGAGCAAAGCAGAAGGGGTACTAACCAAGTCACTCGGAGTGGTTTAGAGAAACTTTTTCACTTTCATTCCCTTAATGCCATGGATCATGTGCTTCTCCACTTTTCAGAGGATTAATTTTTAAGAGTGTCTGTTAGAAAGAGTAGAAGAATGAGTGACTGAATGAGTACATGTGGGGATATGGAGAGTTCTTTTTCTTATGTTTTCTGCCCAGCTGAGAACAACCAGCCAAAAACATTTGAAAAATCTTTTCCCTGTTATTTCAGTGGGGGTAAGGCTGGGTAACTGTCCATTACTGCTGTGGAACATTCCATTTTTGATATGGTGGTTGAAAGCCATTTTTTAACTTTCCTGAGCAAGATAGTTCTGTGTCCTCTCTCCCTCCCTCCCCCTCTCTCCCCCCTTGTTTTTGTTAGGAAGATGTGATGGTGTAGCAGTAGCAATTTCCTTCCTCTTTCTTTCCTTGAGGCTGGCTATGGCTGCCACCATGGCCCATGCAAGCGTCTACCACAAATGGGATTGATGGGAAGCAGAGAGTGGCTTTGAAGTTTTAGGATGCTGGAGGCTGAGCCAGACATGTTTAAGACTCGAGGGGATGGTGTATTGTTTGGAAACAGGCCAAGCTGGTTTAGTTGTGTTTTAATCTTATGGAAAGAAGTTTGGCTCCTTTCTGAGCCAAAAAGTAAAAACTGGAGATGTTATGGAGATGGAGCGTGTCTTATGAATGCTCAAGAATATATCTTTATTTGTTTTATTTGTTAGCAATTCATGTTAGTGGGTCTTGACAAAAGGGAACATCTTGACCCATCGTTCCTATCCAATTTCCCATATTAAGTGTTAGCACAAAAAAGAGGATAACAAGGACAACTGTGCTAATTGCATTCACTGGCAGTCCATTTAACAGTACACAAAAAGGATTGTGTGTCCAGAAACAATAACAAAGGAGTCCCTGATTTTCAAGGAATGGCTTTTCTCCTCCCTGGGAAACAATCTTCACTCACAGCAATATCTGTGCTCAGCCATGAGGTGACAATTCCTTCTCAGGTAGCTTCCCCTTTGCTTTACCTGTGCTGTCCTGTCCAAGCCTCTGTGTGTTCCCACTCTCAATAGTTGGGCCAGTAGGTTGCTTAGTCAGTCTTGCTAGGTGGCAGGTGTTGGGAAAGCTTATCTTTCCCCCCGTGATGCAGGGTCTGAAGTGGGAGCCCTCCTAGGTTGTGAATTAACTTTTCACCCCATTTGGATGTTGCCTTTGCTTTACATGAAATGGTACATCTTTCCAAGTCTTTCCCAAGTTCCTCCTTTTTCTATTTACCTTCCTTTCGCTCCTTCTCCCCTCCCCATTTCTCCTTTGCTGTCCTTTCTCCTTTTACTCTCCACACCTTTTCTTCACTCTCCTTTGCCTTGCTCTCCTTTCCTCACTTCCCTCCACTTCAAGTGCTACTTATTTTGGCTGATGGGGCAAATTGTGTTTAAGCCTTGGTCAGTCCCATCATCCATTTGATCCATTGCCTTCTGGGGCTGCTATTTGATCCTTGCCCTTTCCCTTGGCCTGGGAGCCTGGGCGTGTTCACAGGAATCCATCAATGCCAATAAATTATGGAGCATTCGACAAGAGATGGCAATTCCTGTAAATCCCTTATAGTATGCCTCTTCTTTGTGAATATAGTTAATCATTAGTAAAACTTTGAATATTCGGAATGGATGCAATTTCCTGTTTTTCAGAAATGTGAAGCCTTATGAAAATATCAAGTTGAACTAACATCCTATGAAATCTTATATTAATGCTGCAATAATGGAGATGTTCTAGAAGGTGTTTAGAAACCCCCTTCCCAAGGAACACAATATTATGTAAAAGCCTTTTGCTTCCATGGTTGACACTGAAGAGTTTCAGTGTGAGCACTGCCCTCTGTTGCAGAATTCAGTACCACAGTTCTGAAGTGTATTATTCATTCCTGCTGGAAGAGGGCCATAAAAATCAAAGAAACCTGTGCTCTAAGCCATTTTTCTAACATACCTATTTCTTTCTTCTCGTTGCAAGCATTCTCTTCAGAAAATCAATGCTGCTGGTGCTGCAGTGCAAGGATCATAGTCAGTTCTGAGATCCCTTGTGGCTTTATCATTCCTAGAAAGTCTTCTATCTTGCATTTTTATAAACTTAACACCTAGTATGTGTCAAAATTGGTTCTGCCAACCCATCCATGGAATGTCAGTGAATAGTAAGAGGCTTAGAATGAGTTCCTACGGAATACTCCAAATACAAATCCTCATAATTAAAATATTCACAAATCAGAACTGTTTACAGCCCCCACCCACAATGCCCAGAGGGAAAAGGCTTTCATTCAGATTTTTGTATTGATTGTTCTAATTTAAAAGAAAGATTTTTAAATGTCCTGTATTCTGCATGGGTGCATGTGTGAGTGCAGTGGTTTATATGTACAATTGGTTGTGTGTGCTTCGTATTCTTCCATTGTTGTGGTCGGTGTGTTTGTCATCCTCAACCCTTGCGTTTAGCCTCCTCAACCCACTGATGAGGCCCATAACACCAGTAGGAGGCCCAACCTCCTAGTTTTCCTCCTTGCTGCAGCTGCTTCTCCAAGCCAGTGATAGCCGTAGAGAGAAGAAACAGTTAATATTCCATGTACTCCGTTCTCTCCTTCTAGAAGGTGGTGCAAACAGGTGCGGCAGGAAGAGGCAACTGACTGGGTGGAGGCAACAATGCTTCAGGGATGAGCTTATTCAAGCTTTTGGCACATTGGCCAAAAATGCCCCCTTGAAAACCTGGAACCAGCACTGATAACAGGACACTAAGGTTATCCTGCTATCTGTTTTTAATATATTACTTTAATTTCCCCAATAAAGGGATCTTGACACCTGAAAAAGCTAACGCATTTTTGGTGATTTCATGTGGTGGTAAAGGTATTACACCAGAATGGATTTTGGAACTTTGCTTAGAGCTGCAAAGCTACTTTTGCTTTTTCTGTATCTTAAAAAATCAATATGTTACTAATAGGCTCAGACTGGGAGGGCTGTCACTTCTTTCTTGTTAGAAAAGGTATTCCTGGGGAACATCTCCTTTATATTTCTCCTTTCATCTCCCTCTTTGGTTTTTGAACAACTTTTAATCAAATTTGTTTGTTTTATTTTCTGTCCTTTCTTCCCATCCCTAGCGTCTCCTGCAGAGATGGTGCAGTTCGATTTTATTCTTTGGCACCACTCTGGAAATAATTGTGCCTTCTTCTCCAAGCTTCACTGATTTCCAGATTGTTTCTCTTTTGTTATCTTCCTTCAGCAGAAGGAACCTTAAAAATCTCCTTTATAATTCTGTTGTAGCAACTGATCACTTCAGCAATGCCTTCAGTTATGTTGCCCTCACTGAACTGACTATCTGTGAATTTATGACTAGCTGGTTGGCTGGCTGGTTTTAAGTGCTTGACAGAGAAATGAACAATTCCACTTCAGTGTAATTAGGAAAATCTTCACCCCTTTTCTGAGCCCCAGAGGGAAATGCTATTCCCCACTGCAGTGTGCAAAATAAATATTTATTTTGCAACATTTTATCATATGCACTGATTCCCCTGCGCAGAAGAATAGTGATAGTCCAAGGAAGACACAAACTGATATGTTATGTATTTTAACATGTTAGCTGGGTATAATACTTCTAGCAACTGCCTTGAAATACATTATTAAGGTTTGAATTAAGGATCACCATTTCTTGTTCCTGGAACAGACTCCTCTATCTTTAACAAGTACGTGGTGGCAAAAATTCAGCAAGTGTTTCCTTTTCAGACTGATATAGTGAAGGAAAAAACTTCACTGTGCAGATTTTTGTTTGACATGCAACTATTAAAGGCTAAGCTATCTTGCCAATATTTTAAACTGCTACTGCAGTCCTATAGTTTCAAATTTATTAGAATCAATCAAATGTATACAAATTGTGTGCAAATGTTCAAGATCTCTCTAGATCCTTTCATCAGTCAAGATAATGCAAAGACTAGGAAATGGAGGGCAGGCTGACTGTGTGCAGACACCATCAAGTCTTTGCATGGACAGGATATTAAGAAGGATTGAATGAGGAGATGCAGTTTTAAGTCGATTAGGAGATACCCTGCTGGCTCCTGGCTATACCTAGGACTCTTGGATCAAACATGTCCTGGTTGATCCATTCCCCCATTTTTTAAAATATAAAATCCAGTTTTTACTGGATTTGTCTCCAGCAACTGGTAGCAAATTTGGCAGTTGTAAGGAGGAGAGTTTGTTTCAGAGTTAGAACCTTTTTGAAGCACACTCTAGGGTGGAATGTGACTGGCCCTATCAGTTGTGCAAAGGAGAAAGTGTGTCACAGTTGCAGGTCAAGTGATGGGTTTGGGTAGAGGAACCCAGAGGGAAAACTGTAGCCCCTTCTCTCTCGGCATAACACACCAGTTATGTTGCTCAGCGGTTCTTGAATTAAGGTGGGAAAGCTGTGCGGTTCAGCTGTGCGGTTTTTCTTGGCATTACATTACGTTTCTGGAAGAAATTGTACTTTTATAAATTAGTAGACTTGTTGTGTATGGGTTTTTGTTATTGCCGTTACTTACTACAAGAAGAACATTTTTAGCCTAAATTTTGATTTCCTAAAAGGAACTTAAGAATAGGATATTTAAGGGGTTGGATCAAATACTTTCACACAAAACTGCTCATGATGAGCAGTTTCTACTCACAACGGATCTTTTCCATCCTATCCTCCACCTTACACATCCCAAATCTTCTCTGGAGGATCTTCCAATTTGGGTGGGTGGGGGCTATGTGAGAGGGGGAAATGCATTCCGCTAGCACTCCCTCCCTCTGGTGGAAAGCCTCTGGTGAAATCAACCCAATTTGTGCTCTCCTTTTATTTTCACAATCACCCTGTGACATAGGCTAGGCTAAGAGACAGTGGACCAGTTTTCCTTAAAGGACAGTTCACCTTAGGTTATTTAACCCATTAGGGGTTTGGGGCACATGTGGAAGATGGGGTGCCCTTTGCATACCCAGTCCCTACTTGGGAGCTGTATATGGCAAATGAAACGTAAAATAGACCATGGATTATGAGAGGGTTGTTTAACTCCTAAGCCAAGCTCACTGGGCTCACATGATGCAGCGACCCTGAGCAAAGAACGGCATCTGTGCATGCTGATGCACGCCGTGGGTTAAATAACCTGTAATGTGTCACACTATGTTGTCAGAGTCAGCCCTCACATTAAACCACCCAGCATGTTTTCTTTGAACTTGGATCACATTAATGCAAGCCCAATTTTCTCATCACATTACATTGGTTTCCTGAAGGCACAGAACCTTCATCAAGACGATTTGGGGCATCCCTGGTTACCACGCATTAATGCTTTTTATGATAGCTTTTCCATGTAGCCACAAATAATTTACCAATAAAATACCTGTGAAAGCAGTTTCCCTGTTGTGTCAAACACTCATTCTGCTTTACCGGTCATACCTGTCACATCGGTTATACCCTAAAATTTAAAAAGAATGATAGAAACAATGGTGCCATTTATTTCTTCAGCTCCATCTATTGGAATGATCTACTTCAGTCTTGGCAGAATCTAATATTTAAGATTACTTTTTCTTAAAGTCTTTAAAGACTTCTTTAAAAAGTGTTACTCATTCTTGATATCTATAGATAGATTTGAAACATCTGGAAAAAAGTCTGTCTTACTTTGAGGATTATATAAAGTTGAGGAAATGTTTTGAAAATTGACAGCACCAATAAATTCTTGAAATATCTTACACCCCAGGTATGCTCCTGCTTCCAGAAAAGCAGGCTGTTAAAAGTGTTAACAGGTTGAAATTTGGGGACATTTTTGTAAGTGACAGTGCACAACAAGTTTATGGCACAGTGTTTTAGGATTACTTCTGTGTACATTCTGGAATGTAAAGTGCATTTAGAGTAACTTTTGAACCCTATTGGAGACAACAAGGATAGTCTACTAAAGCTTTGTGAGGCATAATATGTGTGACTGTAAGAATCTATTTCAATTATTTAAAATTATTATAATTAATTACCTAATTATGCTCCCAAGTTTAAATAGGACATACCAAATAGGGTCCAATTAAACCGTAGTTTTAGTAGATCCCTGCAAAAAAATTATTTATTTTTTATTATATTTCTACCCTTCTCATCAGCCCAAAGAATCTCTGAGCAGTTTACAAAGCAAAATTACAGTAATTAATTTAAAACAATGCTATTAATAAATGCAATAAAACAAAAACAGTAATACAATAATCCACCCTCCACCACCACATAGTAAAAATATAGATGAAAGATGAAAAAAAAATCTAATTATTAACATATTGGGAGAATAGAAAAATTGTCACATCGCACTGAAGGGAGAAAAGAGTGGGTGCCAGGTGCACTTCTTTGGGGAACTGATGCTACAAATGGGATGCCACAACCAAAAAGGCCCTTCCCCTAATAGCCCCCTTCCTTGCTTCCTTTGGAGGAGGCTCCTTGACAAGGACCTCTGAATATGATCTTAGGTTTGGATAGGCACATACAGAATGAGACATTCCTTCAGATAACCTGGCCTCAAAACACTCAGGGCTTTAAATGTCCATATTAGCCCTTTGAGTTGGACCTGGACTTCAATCGGTAACCAGTGAGATTGATAGAGGACTGGCATGATATGTTTGTGTCATATCTCCATTAGCAGCCTAGCTGCTGTTTTGAACCAATTGAAATCTCCAGACTATTTTCAAAGGCAGCCTCACATAGAGCACCTTACACTAGCCCAAATGAGAGGTTACCAGAGCGTGGATCATTCTTTGCTAGGCTCTGCCTGTCCAGATAGTTGCTTGTCATGGTTGGTAAATCAGCCTGAGCTGGTAAAAGATGCTTTTTGTCACCACGTCTACCTGTGATTCCAGTGACCATTTGGGATCTTGGAGCACCCCCAAACTTTGAAGCCTGTCCTTTAGGGGAACAGTCCACAAGTCACTCAGATAAAATTGTATTCTGTGTAGGCATAGGAAATTGTATTATATTTAATTATAATGGAAATACAATTAAAAGTGCATCATTTTGAGCAAAAGCAAATTAGGGGAAAATCTAAGGTGTTATCCTGTGCACACCCCCATTTAAATTAAAATAATGCATAATTGGACTGTCTTAATGCAATCACCCCAAGCTGCCCTCCAGCTGTTTTGGAATGCAATTTGCAGCCTTCTGACCATTGATCATACTGGCTGGAGCTGTTATGAGCTCAAGTGCAAAAGATCTGGAGAATATCAGCTTGCAGAATGTCGCCTTAGCCAAAGCACTTCTGCCATATCAGTTTCCACTGTGCCTTGCTGTCTGAAAATCTGCTCCTAAGTACTGGGGTTCCCTCTAGTGAAGAAAACCGCAGTAAGTAGAGGGATGAGCAAATTTGGATAAGTTGACCTGTGTGAGCGGAAAAACTTACCAAGCCAGTAGGAAGCCTTCCAGACCTTGATAGCACAATAACAGCACATTCATTTCAATGGGTGGTTTCCAGTGGTGGGTTCACTTTAATGCAAGGGCTGTGAACTTGTGCCCATCCAGATGTTGACTTGCAGTTCCTATCAGCTCCAGTCTGCAAGTCAATGGCGTGGGATTATGGAACTTGCAGGCCGATAACATTTGGATGGGCACAAGTCCCCACAACCTATTGAAATGAAATTTGATCTTGGGCCAGGTACACATTCTATCAAAATCAGATTAAGTATCAATGGTGGTATCCTATTAAACACTACTGTTAAAAACACTCTTTCCCTTCCATTGGAAGAGAAAAATATTCCAGGCATGCGGAGAGTTCTTTTTAAAACTTTATTGCAATGAAGGGAACAGAAGGGAATGGTTTCCTTTCCATTCTTCTGTTCACCTGAGCACATGTTCACACACCTTTTTTGAACCCTGCTCCCGGCCGCTTGTTCCCTCCTCCTTTCCCCTAATTGGCTAATAGGGTACTGAGAGTTACATTCTTTCTGACCGCCTACTCCACGCTGCCCCAACACCGGCCCTTCTTCCCAATCCAGCCCTGCCCCCGGTGGGCTACAATAGGCTCATTTTGTTCTGTCCAGCTTGTCAATAAACAATCAGGAAGTATTTGGCCCTCCTGCCTATGCGCCTGCTTCCCCATACCTTGTGCTATCTGATCTTAGCCCCTCCCCTCCTTTGGGCTAAGTAATTTTGTTACCTTTTTAAATCTCTTTTACTCCCTTGTTTCAAATTATCCTCTCACACCTATCACTACCACCAACATAAATTATATTATGTTTGCATTAAGTAACTTCTAGAACAATGCTAGTGGTTTTTGCTTGTGCAATGCATTTTCTAGAAAAACTGATTACACCAAGAAATGTTTATCTTCTAATTAGTTTTTAAATTATGCAATACAAACACCAAACAAAAACACACAATTAGAAAAGGGGGGAAAAAAAGAACAACAAACTAAAATATCCTAATTATTGAAGATTTGAAAAGATACATAACACTAGTTATATGTATGTGTCTTTGTGGTTTAACATATAAAAACATAATACCATTATTAAAAATAACTTTGAATAGACTTCAGCAAAGGTATCCCAAGTAGCAAACATTCCTCCAGTTGTAGAGTATGCCTAAAGGCTACCTGTTTGGAATCTGGAAATTTCATTACATCCCCCACTCATTGTGCTACTGCAAGTGGCAATTTATCCTTCCAATATTGTAATTTTAGTGTCTTAGCTGTCAAAGGCATTGTGATATAGGTCACTTTATGTTCGTGAAACATAATTCATGCTAGAAGTGGTGCCAAACAGGATACTGCTCCACGGTTATGTTTATTTAAAGAGTACTCAAAAAACCGTTCATTGAAAAAAGCCCTAGTTATGAGTATTTTTGACACATTTAGCTCCTCAGGTCACATAACTGACCAATGAGGTTATATAGCTAACCAGTGGCTGCCATCCTAAACACACTTCCTAGAAAGTGAGCACAGTTGGAAATACGCTTAGAACTGCACTGGAGATTCACTTTCTAATTGCATTTATTCAGACTGAGGAAGGGGTATAGAAAAATATTTGCTTTCATTGTAAAACCTTGAAGTACTGCAGAATGTGATACCCCCAATACTACCATGAGTATTCAAGTATTTATCTGAAAACAATTACCCAAAGAAGAACAACGTTCTACAGAGAGCAGTTTAAATATCCAGAGCAAAGATAAAACCCATTTAGAACCCACGCTCAAAACCTCCTTGCAGGCTCATAGGAGCTTAAGTTATGGTGTCATCATTCACCAACAGCATATCACAGAAAATGACAACATGTTGACATCACAAACTAATATGTGCTAATGCAAACATTTTATAGTCTGCAGGAACAGCATCTTCTCAAATCCAACAGCTTTATGAATTTAAATATTTACATTCTGATTCATAAGGGTATTAACTCTACAAGTTGCTTGACTAGTAGTCTTAGAATAAGCTATGAGATTGTTCTGATTTTTAAAAGAATAATAATAATGGCCTATATTTAAGAACAGCACTTAAAGGTAACTCTGCAATGCATAAAAAGAGACTGTTGAAAATAAAGTGCTCAACAAGCAACATTGCACAGTAGCCAACAAGAAATGATAATATTGAAAACGAGCTGCAAATTGAGCACTGAAGCACTCAGAGTTCAGCTAGAATACTAATGACAGAATATTGATTTCACCAAGTCCTGATTATTAGCATTAAAACACTGTGGAATTCACCATCTGGACATTAATTCAAGGATGTCCAACAAGTTTATGCATTTTCATTTTGCTTTTTTCAGTTTTAAAAATACTGGCTCAATAAATAAATAAATGTAATTTTGACAAGTGATCAAAAGGTTCCTCTTTGTGGTTGCTAACAGTGAGCTTCCCTGTACCCCATTCGCCTTTGTTACTGAGCATCCTGCCAAAGTGAAATGTTTACTGTCTCATTTTACAACCAATAAATCGTGGATGGTTTTACAATGCCCTAATACATCATGCAAGAAGATAAAGGAAAACATAATTCATGAAATGCCGTAATTCAAATTACATTTCTTCAATACACTCTTGCTCTCACTTTCTCCCTATATAAATATATACATATGGAGGGAGGGAGGAAGAGAATGGGAAAAAAATGTATACCAATCTAAGCTTCTCATGGTGTGTTTATCTCAGCTGTTTTTCCAAGTTATGCCACTGACCATAATAGAAATCAAACAACAGATGAAGTCAGCGCCTGGCCCCAGCTGGTATTCCTGATCCATTCACAGGTTTGGTCATTAAAAAGTGTAATGTGTAAAGAAGCCAGCAGAGATAAGATTAAACTAACTTCTTTCTGACATATATTTAGCCC
Organism: Varanus komodoensis; assembly: GCF_004798865.1. Classification (NCBI taxonomy): domain Eukaryota; kingdom Metazoa; phylum Chordata; class Lepidosauria; order Squamata; family Varanidae; genus Varanus; species Varanus komodoensis. The sequence continues at coordinate 60,327 of NW_025335560.1, read as the reverse complement.
ATTTATTTCTGCACTTGAAAGGTGCTACAGTCTTTCCTCCCTATCTGATCAGCTCCAGCTTGGGTAGGAAGGGTGCAAGGGGTCAGAGAGTTCTAAGTTGCACCTGGATTACAGGTAGCTCCTCCTGCTGGTGGAATGGATTCTGTCAGTGGAATAGGGGATGTGATCAAGGCATCCTACAGAATAGATTTTGAGTGTGTGAGGAGAGAGGGGAGCAGAGAGAAATTTCCATTGCATAAACCTGTTCATGTGACACTGGATTTTACCTTTAATCTCTACTTTGGGATAAATATAAACTCTCTCAGAAAAGCAAGCAAACACACTAGTTTAGCAGACCTCCGATTTTCAAATTTAATTTCCAATCGAATGATCCATGGAACTAATTGAGATCTATGGAAATAACTGTGTAGTTAGCAACCCTAACCATGCGTATGCAGAAATAAACCTCATTAAGTCCAACGGTGCTTAGTCCAAAGTAAGTGTATTTTGGATTGCAGCCTAAAATAATTTAGTATACCCTAAATATGAGGTAGGCAATCTGGTGCCCTCCAGATGTTTTAGGCAACCCTGATAATCCCAATCCAAGATGGACAATGTTGTTGGGTTATGCACATTGTGCTCCAAAATGTTTGGAGGACACCAGGTTACCCAACCCTGGTCTAAACCAAGCCTGTGTCCATCGTAAGGGTTTCATTGTTAGACATACTTCAAAACAAGCATTCAAAAATTTGGGGAAAAATCAATATTTGACCATATTTAAAATGTCCCTTTAAACATCTGCATCAGGGACACTTAACTAGGATCAGGCCCTTTCTTTCCTGAAAAACCTGGTGTCACTGTTCAGAGCAGAAACAATTTCAAGCTAGGTGAGCTGTTTCTAACACAGGCTTAGCAATTATCAGTTTGGCAAACATGTGCAGGTGAAATGAGTAGAGCCCTCCATGGGGAATGCAACAGCATCATGGGCGGAAGCAATTAACCCAGCTCTTGATAGTTATTTGATTCATTATGGCTTGATTTATGATCCTATATTTACTACAGTTCCTAGCAAGAAAAATATGGTGGCAGATGCTGTACCAAAGGGGAATAAAGCTTCAAAGGAGAGCAGAAATTAAGGATGGTAAGTTGGGACAATTCATAGGGAATCCCAGCTGCTGAAAAAGAAAATCAATTTTGGAATAAAGTCAATCTTTGGTTTGAAAGTCTTTGTGGTCTCTCTTTGGCTGCTCACAAAAGCACTCTGAAAATGCAGAACAATCACTTTATAAATTAAATGTTGTTTAATAACATCCAAAGAAAAATGAGGGCAATAGAAGCATTTGCCAAAAGATAACAGAACATTGCACAAAGGAGACACAGATTCTTGAACTGGAATGCTGCTTTAATTTGCATATTTTTCAGATTTCATTGAAAATTGCTTTGCAACAGCAATGGAAGTTTTATACAAACAAGGAACTATAGGGGAGAAAAGCAAGGAGGCCAGAACAGTTTTCCCGTTGTTGCTGTTGACTTTTACAGCCAGCTGTTGGTGGAAATCAGCCAGTGGTCTGAGGTGCATGATGAATGCTGCCACCATTGCCCAACAGTCTTGCCTGACAAAGAGCAGCTATGGAACCCCGGAGGCCATTTGTTTCAGATTATCTAGTCCTTCCACCCACTTCTCACAACTTGGCAGCTAAAAAGGCAAAGCTCCTTTGTGAGGTGTGAGGAATATTGCAAGTCTTTCCTCCCAGAGGTGGAAAACTCAGATGTGCTTTCCTTTTTTTCTTTTGCAGCTAAGAAATGCAGACACAGCTAAACTATTCTAAGACATACTATTATTTTTGTTAATTGCTTTTCTTTTCTTCTTGTCACCTTGTCTTTCCTATCCATTGTGTCTTGTCTTTCATTCTGTGAGTTTTCTGAGGCCCTGATTTCTATCAGTCCCAGATTTTGTATAGCATATGGTTGAGAGTGCCCTGGATAATTCACTGGTACAATGTGTATGTTAAATCGGCAGGACTGGAACCAGACCATGGGCTTCCTCTCATTCTTCACTTGACTGTGACAGCAAGGGACAATAGCACTCTGCAGTGCTGGATCGCTCTCAGATTAAGAACATGAATATAATAGTATTTCCATTCTTTTATTTATTTAAAGGAAAAGAAATGTTTCAAGCAGAGTATTATAAAGCCTAGTCAAGAAGGAAAGAACTTGTAGAGAATTTATAACTTCTCATAGCTGAACTAAGCAAGCCACATTCTATGGTACAGATAGGAGTCCACTGCTGACTTCACCAAGCAGCAACAAGTAACATTGACACAGTGCTTTCAATAGTGCAAAGTACTTCCTGTGCATTTGTCATCTGTATTTTGGAAAAAGGGGAAAGAAAGAAAAGAAAACTCTGCAAGTCAAGTCACTGTCCTCATGCCCCACTTTACAGAAAATGAAGCTGAGAGTGCAGCCTGCCTAAGGCTACTTGTAGTTCATGGCACAGAAAGGAGAGGTCATGAAGACTTCCTGATTTGTAGCCCAGTATCTTAGGGCGCAATCCTATGCCTTGCAGCCATTATTTAGAGTCCGAGCTTCAAGGTTCTCCAGCCACAAGATTGGAACTCCAAATGCAACTACTCCACCACCCTCCTTGCTGAAAGGTATAGAAAGAAACAGGCCAGCTGCCTCTCTGAGCTGGAAAATTGACCTTGGATGGGGGTAAAGGGGTTTGGGGGGGGGGGGGGGGAACGGTGGCAAAGGGAGTGGAGGAGGCTGGAACCAACAGCTTATGCCAAATCTACAGAGTTTCCCAGCCTTCTTCCCTCTCTGTCTGTAGTGCTTCATCTAGAATCCCAAAAATAGGTAGATGACAAGCAGCCATACCCCGCATTGGATGCACATAAGTCTCCATTTTCAGAAGCTATGTGCATCAAATATGGAAGACACTGGATCATGCCCTTAGATGTTGGGTTGTGCCATTATGTAATCTAGTCAGAAGTACTGCCATTCTCGATATTTCCCAGTCAAACATGCTTTTTTCAGTCTAAACATGCATAGAATTGCACCTATAGGTTGCAATTCAGGTCTGAATTCATTGGCACTAAGCTCCAGTGAATTGAACTGGATTTACTCTGAGTAGAGACAAAGAAGATTGCATTGTTACACAAGCTCTAATAATAATACTGAATAGATTCAAAAGCATCCATAATCCTATGAAATGAAGGAAGCGTTCAAAACAAGACCCCCAAAATGACCATATAATCTTACAATACAATAAAACCTACAAAAGAGAATACAGTCATAAAACAAGATAGAACTATGGAGTAGCTAAATCTGTATAGTGCACAAAAGGTGTGAGGAGGATGCAGATAAATAAACAGTTCTGTGCTTGGGACTAGAAGTTATGGCCTCCTTGCTTTTATTTGCTTCATTTTTCTTTAAAAGTAGGCAATGGAGTCAAGGTGCTGACCTCACCTCATGCCATAATCTAATATCTAATGCAAATTTCCAGTGATGGAACACTTTTCTACATATCCACATATATTTGGAGTTCTGCTGCAAAACTTGGATCCTTACTCATGCTCTGCCTACAAAGACTGCAGTGAGAGAGCACAGACCTATGAATGTTGCCCCACAACTTGCAGTCATCACGGCTGGCTAAATATGTTTAGGACTGTACCCTTAAAGGTTAACAAATGAACAGTGAATGCATAATATTCTTTGCCATATATATTTTAGAAATGTGTTTTTATTCTCATTAGCATGTTTGCAGACTTTGGTATTCTGGACAACACATGCTATGATACAGTAAATCAATTCCTGAAATGCACATCTAAAAATATCAGGAGCAATTGAAAGAATTGTAATGTGAATGGAGTCCAAAAAAGTAAGCTATGAGGTAAACTGCGGCATATTCAGAAGAGTTGACTGACTTGCTGTATTTGTCAAATTATTTAATAGTAAATTTATTTTATTTATTTAGGGAACTTCTATGCCGCCCCATTCGCCGAAGCCTCGGGGCGGTTCACAATCATAAATAAATAACATAATATAAAACTATAATTTAACAGTATAAATTAAGTTGCCCTGGCCAAAGAATAAAATAAATAAATAATATTAACAGTTAAAAAAACGTTTGAATAAAAAGGTCTTCGCGTGGCGCCGAAAAACAAATAACAACTGCGCCAGGCGGACCTCTCTGCCAGCATAGTCTAAGTTACTAGGTTACATTTATTTTCCTATTTTTAATGCTGTAATCATTGTAATCGTCAACAAATTTGGATGACTTTTGCCTATAATCCAGTACAGGAATAAGCATACAATAAAAGTTATAAAGTATTCATGCAGTGATTTTCAATTGAATTTTTCAGTGCATGAAAAAGTGCATGGCGGAAGGTCCTTTGACTTCAGTAATAGTCCTCTTATTTTGAAATCACAAGGTCCTTTAGTTCAGTTAGCAGTAAAATCTCTGAAACACAGATGGCACAGCTCCATTAAATACTTCATTCTAATTTAGTGAATCCTCCCCTGGGTTCTAAATTGAGTATGAATGAGCTGATAAAAACTAACAGTGCAGTCTAAGTGCAGGAAAAATAAGACACAGTTTTTAGAAAGGAAAGAACTAAAATTTTGAGTATTTTTCTATTTGCTTATGAGAAAAATATTGGTATCCAAATATATAGAATGATCACATTACATCCACACTGAAGCTTTTTTTTATCTGGGAAATTGCAGGTTCATGATCTAATTGGCAAAGCTGAATTTACTGGACAGGTTAAAACAGCTCTAGAAGTTCTTGAACTGATTTTTGCCCACAAAAGAAAACTTTATGAAACATACATAGCTCAGCAACAATAAATAAATGCAAATTTTTAGCTAGTAAACTGAGCAAATTAGGAGCCTATAGGGGTGATGGATGGCAAAAAACAGTCCTAGAAGAGAAGGACAAGAAACCACTCTGCACTGCTCTTGGCCTTCAAACTGCAACATAAGAGACTATTTTGTAAAAACGAAAATCCATCTGTAAAAATAACCACTGTAGCACATATAATATGTATTTTCACCATCATTAATATTGCACGTTTGAAGTACTCAACTTTTGTTTATGTCACATTTCACACCTTTGAGATGCACTTCCATCAATTTCAATGTGGGCTCATATCATCAGGAGCAGACAGATCCGACAAGAAGTTGCAGAAGGATGTGACTTATTTAGAGCATAATCCTTTTCATGTTTTGACAGAAAAAAAATCCCTACAACTTCCAGCATTCCCCTACTGGGAATTACAGGACTTTCTCTCTCTAAACATACACAGGATTGTGCCCTGAGCCTAGTACTTTCAGTTGCCATGAGTGAGACAACTGACAGCAGCGTACAAAAAGGGCTGGAAGAACCCAGCAAGAGATGCAGAAACCAAGCTTCAAACCAGAGCATAAATAATCTGCAGCATCTATTGTGTTATGATCATGATTCAAGACCACAAGCTCGACTCTGGTTAGTTAGAATTTCCACATACAAAAAAAGAAAAAAGGGAGGAAAGGAGAAAAAACTCGAGTGTGTGACTGAGTGTATTGTCCTCCTACTTGAGAATCATTTCAAGACAAGAAAAAAGCAACATTGGAAAATCACAGAGATGTTGATGTCACTGAAACCCTTGTTCCAGTATTAATGTTTTGCTCCTTTCTGGAAAATTGTGGAAATAGCTGTTAGTCCACTATTGGCATCTCTCTTCAGCTCATTTGATTTGTATCTCAGTCCTTGCAAGCTGAGATAATGTGCTGATAGTAAAATTTGCAAAGGTTTTAGCATTCAACTGCAATTGATATAGCATCTACTGGGGTGTCCTCAGTAGTTTTTTTTTTTTTTTTTTTGGTAATGTTACGGGCTCAGCAGTATTTCATTTGATGCATAATGTTATTGTAATTATATTTTTTAATCATTTATAGTCTGATATTTCTCTTGGTTCTGTTGCATTTTATATAAGGTATTAATTGCAATGCCCTGTGGCTGATACAAATAAATATATTTTGATATTAATATTCATTGTTTTGGGTCAGTGCCTTCTCCTTTTCCTTTACTGGGACCATCTCTCTGCTGCCTGGCTTATGTTGGTCCACTGCATTTTACTGAACCAGGGATACCCACAAACTCTCATCACAGCAGCTGGCTGTGCCTTTAAAGTGCACAGTCACCTCTGGACTGGGTGAATCTTTAACACCTCATGCAGGGATGACATGCCTCAAAGGGAAGCAAATGGAAAAATTATTACCTGGAGTCCAAGAAGAATCTTGCTTGGGGTTATTCTGTTTAGGTACAATTAAGTATAAGATGGTGAGTCTACACAGGGAACTTAGGTTGAAGATTAAGATGGTGATGTGCATGTCTGAAACAGCCATCACATTTTCATGTCAACCGACATCCCCTTCCAGCCCAATACTTTCAACTGCAGCAGTTCAAGCATTCAGTTGTAAGTCACTGGGTAAAATATTTGATAAGTAAATATAGACTGAAACATCTCCATATATGAATCATCCATTTCTAAGGATATTGAAACCTTACTCGTGTCCTTCAACCAGGGCAGTATTTTTCTGATGTTGCTTCTTCCTATGAGATCTGAAGAAGGTTACATCTCTCTTCTAAGCAATAAGTGAGATTCCCAAGATTGTGTTACTTCAGTGCTGATGTTGTTCCAACCCAACAATATTGTAGCTGATAAACTCCCATTTGCTGGAAAACATATTGATCACACTTACTTTTGCCTTTGGAGGCTGATGAAATATTTGCATAGAGAATGCTACTTTACTATTATTCAGTAAAGCAATGAGAAGAATAATCATGCTGATATTCCCAATGCAACCTAAATAAATGACAGAGTAAGTAGCAAAAGGGATAAATATTTAATTTACTGTTCATAGACAATAGCAGAGAGAGGGAGAGAGGGAGAGGGTGGTATTCTGTGTATTTGATTGTCCATTATTCTTCAAGAACAGGTTTTAATCCTTGTGCAAGAATCGCTTCTACAAATGTCCCATAAATCTAAAGTCAATTTCTGTCTTGACAAAGAATTATTATGGATGGACATAGTCATAACAGAACAAGGGTGTGAGAATGTGTGATTTTGTAATTTCTTTTAAAGGGGAGTTATTGACTCATTTATAACTCAGCAGTGCTCTATAAAGATATTGGTCTCAATATGATAGAAACAATAGGGAGGAAAAAATGATTTTCAGTACAGGTTAGGCACATTTTGTTCTGGAACTGTGATTACATTTTTTAATCCCTGTCCCTCCATCATGATCCAAAGGAAACATTCTGTTATAATAAGCAACTAATGGAGCCATGATTAAAGGAATAGCTCTCTCTGTGGATGGAATCCAAAGGACAAGTATGTGTCCCTACCAGCAAGGTGTGTATGCAGCAGTCCTGCTTGCAGTGTTCAGATCTTGGAGGCTCTGTCCTGCCCTACCACCAGCTTGGTTTCTTGCTGGGCCCTTGCCACTTCATCTTCCAAAAAAAGGCAATTTCCATGAATTGGGCCTCTGAATACATCTAACTTTCCCTCCCAACCAGGCTGGGGGCTGAGAAGGCTTCAGATCCATTAGCTACCCACCCCCCACCCACAAGACATTCCCATTTCTCTTCATGAGGCTGAATTATCTGATAAGGAAACCAGCTCAGAAACTTCTGCTGTAGCTGGGAGGCGCCAGGAGGAGAGCTCTGGCTTTGTAAAAGTCAGAGCTCTGTCCAAAACCCAAGGGAAGGAGCCTCGGGGAGTCAGAGCACCCCCACTAGTTCATGGCTGGAAGCTGCTGCTGTGTCAGAGTCTTGAATTTTATGGGTTAAGAAAAGGAGGGTTTTGTGTTTTGTTGTGTTTTTGCAGTTCCCAACAGTTCCTGAGGACTACCTACCTGTCAGGCATGCATGTGTGACATCGTCCCTCACAGTCAGACCCTGCTCCCCAGCTTGTCTTTGCTGCTCCAAAGATGATCTTTCACCCCCATGGAAAGTAGCTCTTCAATAATGTCCTTATTGGGATTGTCTAGAACCAAACGTTTGCAGTTTTCTTCATAAAAGCAAAGAAAGAAATTGAGATTTTCTGAACATTTCAAAAGAGTCCTCCATCCCTCAAGTGGTCCTTCCAACCTGGCTCAGAGAAAACACATTTCATTCATTTCCAGTGTATGCTTGTCAAATCAGAAACTCAACATGTTTGAAATAGTCCACACATTTCACATCCTGCAAAACAGATTTTGACATCTTCCATTACAATTTATGTAAAGAGGAAGAAAATGAGATGGTTACATTAATTTTCTGTAAGAATTACAGGACAAGATTGAAAAGAAACGAACAACAATCCTATTTTCCCTAGACACTGCAAATTGCACCCCCACTTACTTTGGAGGGAACTCTTGGGGGTGGGTGTCAATGCATCTCTGAAGCCAAGGTCACAGTCCCTCCATCACCACCTTCCAATAGACTTTTGCTTCCTCTTTACATAAATTGTAATGGAAGATGTCAAAATCTGTTTTGCAGGATGTGAAATGTGTGGACTATTTCAAACATGTTGAGTTTCTGATTTGACAAGCATATACTGGAAATGAATGAAATGTGTTTTCTCTGAGCCAGGTTGGAAGGACCACTTGAGGGATGGAGGACTCTTTTGAAATGTTTAGAAAATCTCAATTTCTTTCTTTGCTTTTATGAAGAAAACTGCAAAAGTTTGGTTCCTATCAATAATGAACCAAATAAAATTCTCAACCATCTGTACAGCCCTCCTTCAATAAAGCTTTTCTAAGAAAGCTATTCATAGCTATTCTTAGTATTCTTAGGTCACATTGTTCCTGCCTGTCATGTAGCTATTAAAGGTGAAGCGCTTGTCAGAAAAACAAGATGCACCCCAAATTCAGCACCAGAAACATAGCTGAATATACAAGGATTCAAACCCAGACATTAGGAGCTAGAACTCAAAGACCTGCATTAAAAATAAATTTGTTTGACCTTGCACATTCATTAGTTTAGGACCTCAAATTATTTCTCTTATACTTATGAGTTACTTTGGTAAGTTCTTATCGAAATAGGAATGGAACTAAATATTCTCCATCCCTAAAGCATCCATAGGGCTGATCAGTTTTAACAAATGGATCATTATTTGACTATTATTGACTGTGATTATTTGACAATTGATTATTATTTGACTATGTACCATCATATGAATTGGTATAGGTCTTGTTATTTGACTTAACTATATGCCCCTTTTGTTGTTCCCTATCAGTATAATCCTATGGAAATGCTATTGTAAGGAAATGTGTTTATGTGTGTGTGTGAGCTATTAACTATTTTCCCCTCAAATTTGGAATTCAACTGCTTTCACAAGGTAAACAGTCAAACAGAATTAGATCTGAACAGCACTTGGATGGAACACTATGATAGAAAAGTAATCTTTAAGTTAAAACTGGTCTGTACAATAAACTCACTACCTAAGATACTCTGAAGGTGACATCAAGAGTCACCCAGGAAACTCAGAGCTTGTGCGCTTCTTTTCTTGGAAATCTTTAAATGAAAAGGAAAGACAATTTGGTGAACAGAACAATTCACAATTGTTTAATTGTGCCAATATACAGGTCCCAAGGGAAGCTTTTGTATTGCAATGGAATTTGACCCAAAGTTCTTTTGCTGAAGCTGGCAATAAGAAGTCCTACTAAAGTTGACGTATTTACTTTAGTTGAAATGCTCCATAAAAAATTTAGCGCCTCAGATAACTTCTAAAACAAATAGTTAATAAATGGAAGGTAGGGATGTGTGACCAATCGATATTGTGGGTGACAATCTATGGGATACCCTGGGCTTGGCTCCCCAAACTCTGGCAGTCTTTCTCACAGTTGAGAGCTTGATTTTCTGGCAAGTGCACAGAGCATTCACTGGGACCACTGTCCACACATGTGACTTGCAGCCTTTTTTGTTCTGTACATGCTGTGGAAGAAGGTTGCCAGTTGTGCAACCAGACTTTCATGAGTGCTCATGGACTTCTTCTCAGCTCAGTTCACTTCCTAAGCACAAGAAGAAGTCCAATTGAATGAAGAGGACCAGATTCTGAGGTGGCTTGTCACAACTCTGAGGATGGGCAAAGCATTGAAACTCAAGCTTGCCAATGTGCTCCAAATTTCACCTTAAACCTCATTATTGGTCACCATTAGATTGTGAACTTTGTTTTTTAAGGTGTATCGTTTGCACATTTCCCACATATATGCATCAATTGTACACATATTTGAAATGTAATAATTTTCTCCACTGATGGTAGCTTGTTTGTCTACATTGTGGTGTAATGGTTAAGAGTGTGGGACTGGGACTCAGGAGATCTGGGTTGTAGTCCTCCTTCAGCCATGGAGCTCACTTGAGTGACTCTGAGCCAGTCACAAATTCTCAGCCCAGCCTACCTCACAAGACTGTTGTTGTGTGGATAAAAGAGAGAGAAGTGTTTTGTAAACTGCCTGGGACTCCTCTTGCAGGAGGAAGAAAGGCAGGATATAAATGCAAGGGAATAATAATAATGATGATGAATCTATTCTTGTTGTTGTTGTTGTTATTGTTCCACAAATCATACAGCAAGTTTTATTTATTTATTTATTTAAAACATTTATATGCTGTCCTTTGCTGCTGCCTCAGAATGGCTTACAAAAATATCAATATAAATAACAGTAAGATAATACAAATCTCAATAAAACAATCAATAACAATACATAATATAATCAATAATCAATAAAAATAAATCAGATCAAATCAAGTTCAAAAACATATGGGCTGTGACTACAGATCAAGTGTTTCATTCAGTTTTGAGAAGTGTTGGCTGGTCAAAGCAAACTGAAATGAATGTTCTTATATATTATTCTACTTGAGTGTGGTGCAGTCTGAGGTTAGAGGTCTGGGCTGGATCTCAGGAGATCAGGACTCCTAGATCAGGAGATCTAGTTCCCACTTAGCCATGGGCAACTGGGTAATTTTAGCCTAGTCACTCATCCTCAGTCTCACCTACCTCACAGGTTGATCCTGTGAGGGTAGAATGAAAAGGAAGAGAATCTCAAAAGATGCCCTGGGTTCCTTGCAAGGGGAAGAAAGGTGGCATATAAATGTAATGTAAGTGATAACGATACCTTCCTAATTCCTTGGCAGAGAAACAGAGGCCCGGGGGGGGGGGGGGGGACAGGTACTCATAGCACCAATCACACATTAATAGCATACATAGAAATGGAAATAAAATATCTAAGCTTCCATTGCACTGCCCCGACACTGTTGTGTTCATACTTTACATTTTTTCACATTTTTGGGCGGAAGTTTTTGATAAATCTGGAAGTTCTAATGCAGACAAATTAGTCTGTATTGCTGTTTCAGTAAGCTATATTTAAAAGAGGAACAGGATTGTGAATTCAGAAGGGAAGCATTAAGCTTCCTAATTCCTTTCCCAGAAATGTGTATATTGAACAGGTAGTAACAAAGATATTAAATCGTAAGCAGTGTGAGGTTGGAAGGGAAGAAGGGGATTTACAGGTTGAGCTACTTTCTAAATCAAAGACTGAATGCACGGACACTCACCCAATGTGGTGGTGACTCTGGGCTGGATCTGGGCATACCCTGTTTTGAGCAGAGGGGCTCCTTTCATTTGTGGAAGGGACCCTGATTAAGTAAGGGCTCCCATTGGAGAGAGAGGGAGTGCTGATTTTCACCAATTCCCCCTTTCCACTGCAGTGTTTGGGGGGGCGGGGGTCTTTGGGGAGTGGAGGGCACTGCAGGGGAAGGGAGAAGTTGGTAAAAACTGCCTCTACCACCTCTAACAGTAAGACAGGATCCTATGAGTGGACCTCTACTCATAAGATGCAACCTACCACTTCATAGACTGGGCTCACAGGAAACTCTTGGGATATTATCACTGGAGATGAAGCAATATTCTGTATTACTTGTTAGACCCCAGCCCTTTAATTTTGGAATACGCTCTCCAAAGAGAATTGCCTGGCACCTATTCGGACATTGTTCTAGTAGCAGGTAAAGAACTGTTTATTATTTCAAGCACTTTAACAGTGAGTTTTATGTCCAGTGATTAGATTTAAAATCTTTAAAATCTAAAAGTGTTTTGATTTTATTCCTTGTTGTTGCTTTATTGTATACATTATTTTTGTAAGATATATATATTTCCTGTACAGCTGTCCTGGGAAAGTTGTTTGTTTGTTTTGGAGGGCAGGGCATAATTTTCTACAAATAAATGCATAATGTTAAGTATTATGAGAAACATAGAAATAGAGGCTACTCATATGTCTGAATAATTTGACCAATCACTCCATCAGCCAGCTGCCACTGAATCTCTGAATGAAGTGAAACTTTGTTGTGGAATGCTTCTAACTGAAAATGTTGCAATCAAATGCTAAATTAATCTCTCAAGGATAATTTCAGTGAAGTGCTGAGGCTCAAATTCTGTCTGGATTTTGCACTTCTTACTCCAAGTGCCAATCTAATGTTAGATATGCAAGAACTAGATGTGGTACTCATTTGTGCATATTCTAGCTAAATACTCTGTTCTCTGTTTGTTCTTTTGCCACATGCCTTATTATTTTCCCAATTTTGAAAGGGGTAGCTCTTTATTTGGCACATAATGGCAATTCCCCCCACCCCTGGTGACCTACAACAAAACAATATGCTTTGCAATCTAAGATAGGTGGTTGCCTAGTTTTGTCAAGCCTCATTTGCCTTCCACCTTTATGGTGGGGAAAAAAATCAAAATAAGTGAAGGATGAAGCTAGGGTCACTGTGATTATGCTGGTGCTAAACACCAACGCAAAAAATTGTTGGATGGATAGGGTAGGTAAGACTGCATGTGCGTGGGAGAGCACCAGGTTTGTGTCAGTGGCTGTAAACTGCTGATATTAAATAAGCAACTCACATTCAGCATCAGTTCTTTCTCACCCCATATTTCATCACAGTAGCAACAGGATTTACAAATGCCGTTATCCTAGGTTGCCGGGTCAAAGTCCATTGTAAGGGACTGCAATGCATCCGCCCCAATTCTTCCTACATTTATATTCTGAGGCAGTGTTCTTATCTGATGCTCTTATGTGGGTGTGCGCTGCTACTCCAAGAAGCCCACCAGAGAGGTAGCTGCATTTTAGTGATGGATGGAGTGACTGCTGTATATATAGAGTGTGTAAAGTGATCTGGGATTCCAGAGAGGAAATGCACTGTATAAAATAAGTTATTACTTGGGTAGTTTCATCTCTTTTGAGCAGATAAAAAGGACATGTCCCACATTATAAATCTTTCTAAACTAGCTAATGGGATAAAATTAAATAAAAAATAAAATGCCAGAGACAAACCATATCCCAGTGGTGAGATAGCAGTGTGAAGTAGTATGGAATGGTTTTTTGTGTGAAGTAGTCAAAAGCCTGTTCAGAGAGACAGAGAGAGAGAGAGAGAAAACCTCTAGAATTCTTTGCAGTATTAAAAGATAGAGTCCAAACAACAAAACCCCTAGAAACAATCGCAAACTGTCAAACAAAACAGTAAATGACTACAAATAGAGCCTCTCCATCTCTCATCTTGTCCTACTGTCTGTCTACACCATTTTCTTAATGGCTTCAGCTCTTCAATAATTAAATGTATTAATGCTAATATTCATAAAATATGTACTGAAACTGTAGACAGAAAAAATCTAAATGCTAAATGTACTTAAGTGTGTCCATCTTATAACATTTGAATGCACCATTTTGTGCTTTCTCAGCAGAATTCGGAAAATTGCTTCATGGTATGTTGTAATCTGAAAACATTCAGATTTAAGGAAAACTGTCGCATAATCAAGTACTCCGCTTTATTGTACATTCTTTTCCTAAAATTGAGTTCTTCGTGAATTGTGGGTTCATCCCAATAGTGCAGTTTTAAAAGAAAAATTCTTTCACTGATATTTATTAGATTTATATCCTGCCTTTTTCTGTTAAAGAACTCAAAGTGGCTTACATCATTTTTCTCAGCCTTATCCCCACAACAACAACTCTGTGAAGCAGGCTGGGTTGAGACACTGTTATGTTATGCCGTTGCCTTCATGGCTGAGCATTGACTAGAACCAGTCCCACACTCTTAACTACTATACAATATTTCCCCAGTTGAACTCTAGTTGCCTTCAGTTTCTGGAAGTCCTATGTTTAACTCTTGATTCCAACAACCACAGCTTTTTTAGGACTTAAAGAGGTAAAAAGAATAATGCATTTTCCAGTGCTCTTTATATATCTGCTTATGATGGGAAACAGGCAGAAACTGAGAATTACTGTCTTGTGTTCATGCTACATACAGGAGAGGTGAGGAGACTGCACTATTCCTGTCCAAATCCAAGATTAAAGAGAGTATGTTCCCTATCTGAGCAGGACAGTCATTGCATAAACAAAGAAGAATGGAAGGAGACAGCATCTTGCTGAAATATGGTTTTGGAACACAGCCAGTCAAGCTACGATTTGGAGGGGAAAGAAATGGCACAATCAGACCAGGCATTTTGAGACCTCAGGCCAATATAAATTATGTTAATCAATGAACCAGCCATACCATCTACTAGTATATGCCATTCCAACTACCGTCCACCCAGTTATCTGTTTCCTTCCTCCAAAAAGTCAGGCAGCATCCTTTGACCATTGAGTAAACTCAGTCCTCAATGGGCAATCCCCCCTCCTGTAATTCCCCTCAGATCTTTTGTACTTGTGCAACATTTTAGGTTCTGCTAAGTCTGCTGAAACCTTGCTTTCATGCATAGATGGTGCTATTTAGGCTACATAAGGACTGACACTCAGAGGAATAAATACAGATAATGACATCATTCAAAGAGACAAGTGAAAACAATTGGAACTCAGTAAATTCAGATGCTCCAGAATTGTATGAGACTTTAAAATGTTACTCTTACAACAGGATAATGAGTAATGGCTGAATGATTGAGTCCAGCTAAGAGGGAATGGATTCTAGACTGAAGCTTCTAATATAATCAAAAATAAAAGGTGTGAAGAGCATGGTTTTCAGGTGGATTTTCAAGAGGAGAAATGCTGGATAAAGTACAGTCAATCCAATGAAAGGTCATTATCCAAATTACTATGGATCCAGTCTTCCTTTCTTTGGAACAAACATGACTAGCATGAAACAAAAGCTGAATATATTCAAATTAATATTTTACTTCTCATATTTTGGAGGTGATGAGCCTTGCCACTGCTACTCCACTGCTTAGGAAAAAGTGTTCTTCAACATCACATGGTATATGCTTTAAAAAAGGAGCTAAGAAACTCCTGGCTATATCCTTTAGCTATAGGTATAAGGACAATGTCGATGTCAGTATAGATAGATACATACAGTGCTGGCTAGGAAAGGAAGGGAATAGAAGATGAAATGGGAGACATATAAAAAGTCATTGCTGCAGATGTTTCACCCTGCAAAGGCAGCACACATTTTAAATGTGAATTGTAACCTTACAGCTGTGAAGTCTCTAGACCTATTTAAAAAAAACAAAAATCAAAAGGAATGTCAGTTTCTCCAGTTTTATTTCAGAGAAAGACTACATTTTGTCAGTCTTGGTTATATAGAATGCATTTCTAGCTCTATCACTTTCATTTTCTTAATAACCTTTCCTTTCAATTCACAAAGAAAAAGAAGTTTGGAACCAGGAGCCAGCAATTATAAACATTCAGCTTTATCTGAGCACTTCTTTTGCAACAAACTCCATGACTTTTTCTGGCACATGGCACATGTGTATTCTTGTCAAATGGGGGCGGGGGATAACTCTAACATATAAAAATGGCATTCCCTACACTTGTGGGGACACACACACCATCTTCTTCCAGGTTTGTGTGCAATACTCCTTTTTTCTGGTTAAGTGTCTTCCCTTTATCTAAAAATAATGGGAAAGATGAGCTACTTGATTGGACAATGATTTGTCCATAGTAAGGCTGAAATTAAATTTCACACAAATTTGAAATGTTGCTAAGTCCCAGAATTCACAGGGGGTCGTGAATTATGAAAAGGAGGGAGATGATGTCATGTATTAGTTAAGAGCATTAGCTTAAAGCCCAGTTCAGGTCTCAGCTCAGACATGAAGTAACTCCCTAGATGGTTGGGAGCTACTTACCTCTTTCAACACCAACTCTGTCTTCAGGAATAGTAATAAAAATAGATTTTGCTTTTACATTTTGATTCTGAAGGCTACGAAAGAGCACGCCAAACCGAACACAGCTCATTCTCAAACTGTTACCAATGTCAAGGCAGTTCTATTAAGAATCAGTTTGCCCATGCAGAACTTTTACTCCACGGCGTTCTCTCCCACCCCTTCAAAACAACACCGACACCCGCAGTGAGCAATGTTGCGCGTGTGCATGTGCGGAGAGCTGATAGTTCCTAAATCGAGTCAGGAGCGTTCGCTCGAGGAGGTCCTTCTCCGTACGCAGCTCTCTGATCTCCTTGCTTTTGCTCCCTAGCCCGGAAAGGTAGCCCTCCACGATCGAGAGAGGCATCTCCCTCTGAGCTTCGGTCCCCGCCGCACACACGAGCGCGCGCACCCCCCCCCCGCTCACGGAGACAAGAGATGAGCCAATCAGAGGGCAGGGTGTGCCCCTGGCCCTTTCTGCTTCCCTCCGCCCGGAGTGGCATCGGCTCGAGTGGAGGGAGGAGTGGAGGGGGAAGCGGAAGAAAGGCGAAGGAGCCCGGGCAGAGCGGGAGAGGGCGGTTCTCGCCTCAGACAGACGCACGCCGCCTCTGTTTGTATACAGTGCGCTCTCCAGCCGGCGCAGCTCTTCCTCGCCCGCGCCGTCGCTCGCTCTTCATTGTTCTCTTCCCTGCAGCAGCGGCAGGAGGAGCGCCCAGCCAAGAGGCTGTCACCGACCCGCGGCAGACGGAGGGGAAGCGAAGAGGCTCTCCGCTGCCTTCGCTCGCCTGCCCCCGCCCGCCGCACACGCAGCCCCCTGCCTAGCGCATCCCCGGAGCAGGCGCCTTGCTCGCGAGCTATGATTGACTCGTGGCAGCGCTTCGCCTGTGAGCTGCGCCCGTCGCTCCCAGGATATCCTTATCATTAGGCGAGACGCAGAACTCGCCAGAAAAAGCGAGCGAGCAAGGCAAAAGAGAGGGAGAGGGGCTCCCCGCTTCCTGGTCTGAAGGGAACGGACATTTCATCTCATTGTGCTGCATTTTACTTGATTTGCACTGATCTCCGCCGAGTGGCCAGGTAGAAGGATCGCGCCCCTCTGCGCACGAAACTCCTCTCTCGCGTCTTCTCCCTCCACCCTCGCGGGCCGTCCCTTGGGGACGAAAGGATCATGAGCCGTTGGGTGGCCGCCTGGTTCCTGCTCGGGCTGAGTCTCGGATCCCCGTCGTCGTTTGCCAAAGGTGAGAGGCGTGGAGGGTTGGTGGCCGCGGCG
Organism: Varanus komodoensis; assembly: GCF_004798865.1. Lineage (NCBI taxonomy): Eukaryota > Metazoa > Chordata > Lepidosauria > Squamata > Varanidae > Varanus > Varanus komodoensis. The sequence continues at coordinate 42,939 of NW_025335560.1, read as the reverse complement.
CAGGGGATCCCAGCGGCGGGTGGGGGCGAGCGGGGCGCCCTCGGGGTCAAGCAACGGCGGCGGCGGCGGCCAGGTGGCTTCCTCCCATCTTACGTTTAAAGTCAGGGCAAAGTCGGCAGAAAAGTGAATGAATGCGGGCAATCCTGAGGGGCTGGGCGCGGGGAGGCGAGGGGGTGGAAGGACGTGCGTTGCTGGACGCTGGAATAATCCGGCGCTGCCTGGACGAGGGTGTTTTCTTGTATGTATTTATTTGCTTTAATCAGATTATGTGTCATCCATCCGCAGACATGTTCTGTTTAGCCATGGACGCCTCATAAATGCAGGGAGGGCTTCGGTGTAATCCAGATAAGCGGACTGGCAAGACTGAATAATAATTCACCCATCGCAAGAAAAGAAAAAGAAAAGGGGGGGGGGAGGGGACCCCAAAGCCGTTATCCCGTTCTTGATCCTTTCCCTTAGTCCCTCCTCATATATATATGTACGTCTATGATCCAGTAAGACGCCGCACAGTTTGCAAATGCGGTGGTGGGCTTCGGGAATGAACGCCCCCCTCTTGTAATCCTTCCTTCAGTCTCTAAATAGGACAACCTCGGTCTGAAAGGTGCAGTGATGGAGGAAGAAAGGGGGAGGGGAAATAAAAACTTCATAGCCCTCTGAATTTATCGGATGCGGCGTAGGGCTGCGATATCGAAAGATTAGACAGATGCATGCATGAATCCCGTATCTTTTATGAGTAAACAGATAGGTGGGTGAAGAGACGAGTACATGCATCCCATTAATAGCGTAGATCATTTAAATGTATTGACTTCTTAACCCGGAGAGAGGGAAAGGGCAGTCAGATAACTTATGGCTGCGTTCGTTCCATGCCTTTGGAAGGATGCCTTCTTCCCCAAGTGTGAGCAAAAGTTGGGAGACTCATCTTCCTGCGATATGGGAATCAGTGAGGGAGGCGGCTTTTAGGTCTCTCTGTGTGCAGAAGGGAATATCAAGGAACTGGAGGGAGAAGCAACATCGGTGCACTTGAGACGCTTTAAGTTTAGTCCAGCCTGGTTTAAGTTTAGTCCAGCCTGGAGACGAACTGGTACTGCGTGCTGGGGAGGAAGGTGGCAAGGCGCTCTCCCCACCCCCACCCCGGCTAGAGAGGAGGGTGCCGCGCCTGAGCACTGCTCAGCTTCCCAGATAGAGCTGCGCTGTCTGAGCAGAGATGTTATCCTCCTTCCCCCACGCCCGCCCCTTTTCCCAAAGGAGTCTCTTCATCTTTAGCCTCGCAACGGCGCTTTGCTCCTGTGAGTTTTCTCGCAGAAGAGCCGGGCTGCGAGGAGGGGAAGGAGAAGCGCCTCGCCTTGCCGCCGTCTGGCTCGGAGGATGGATTTGCCCATGGAGAGAGCGCCTTCTCGGGGTTGAGGACTGGGGGCGGCGGGCGGACTGTCCTCCTCTCGGAATAAAATAAAAGGAGAGGGGGTGTTCGGTGCGCCGCCCTCCTCTGCAAAATAAGGAGCACTCGGAACACGGGGCGTATTTCCGAAGAAGGCTTGGGGGAGACGGGCTCTCATTCTCCCCTAGAGCGGCCGGGCTCGGCTCGGCTCGGCTCGGCGCGGCGGGAGGCGCCTGTTGGAGGGGCCAGCCAGCCAGCCAGCCTGTGGAGGACCGCAAGCCGGGGCTGGGCGCCGGAGACGCCTGCTCGAGCGGGGCGGGAAGCGCCGCCCCGCCGCCGCGGCCCCTGCTGAGCCGCCCTTCGGCCCTCCTCGCGCCCCGGGACCGGGCGCGGGCGGGGTCCCCCTGGCTGGCCGGCCGGGGAGAGGCGCTCGCTCCAGGGGATGCCGCCGCCGGCGTCCTGCTGCGAGAGCTCCGCGCTGCGGCCGCTCACCTACGCTTCCCTCCCCTGCCGCCGCGGGGGGTGGTGGTGATGGCAGCGTTCCCCCATTAATCGCACCCCGGTCCCCTCCGCCGACACATGCCATGTCCGTCCGAGCGAGTGTCGGACGACGGGTGTTTGTCGACCATCCCATGCCTTTAATATTGTTAGGGAAAGCCTCCAGCCTTCACGCGGGTGGGCGTCCCAAATGGATGCTCGGATAAGGCATCCACACAACACGCCTAGAAACACCAGTATTCACGCGTGAGCATCTGCAGTCTTATCTTTTTTGTCTGGGGTTTCAGCACATTTTGGGACTTCTCGGAACCACATTTCTTTTCCCTTCAGCACAGCTGTGTGGCTTGGGGATTAATCAAAACCATGAACATCAACTCCTTTGCTGGGGTGGGGAAGGTGGATCAGTTCATCTTCAAAACAAAACTGGGCTGGCAGAAATTTACGTCTCCAGAGGAATTCCCTTAAGCATCCATGATCAGATTTTCTTGCTGCTGTTGTTCACCTGTATGAGTCTTGCAAAATATATACTTATAAGGGTAATATTAGACAAGAGGCACCAGCAGTGTTCTATTCCTTCAAAAACTACTGCAACTAGAAAGTTCTGGAGATAGCTGGATATTGCCAAACCTGTTTGTCTTTCAGCACAATCTTATACTGGTTTGCTGAGACTTAAGCCTCAATAAGTTCAATGAAACATTTTCAAGTACATGTGAGGAGGGTTGCAACCTATGTGGAGGAAAGACTTATTCCGTCCTTGCTCATGCATGTGAGTGCCCACAATCAATAAATACAATTATGTCTGGGTCTACGTTTCAAAACTTTTACTAATACAGTGCATCAAAATGTTATGATTGAGAAGCTGACAATTCAGAAACTACAAGACATCATGGAATACAAGAAGTAATGAAATAGGATATGAGATTCTCTAATGGATCAGTAACTGGGTAAGAAAGAGAAAGCAAAGAGTAGGAATATATTATACTTTCTCCCAATAGAGGGATGTAAGCACTGGGGTCCCACAAGGATTTGTATGGGGACCATTTTTTTTTACTTGGAAATAGGAGTGAGTGGTTAAGTGGCCAGGTTTGCTGTTGACATTCACATTTTTGGGATGGTTAAAACAAAAAGGGATTGTGAAGAGCTTCAAAACAACTTCTCCAAACTGGAAGAATGGGCATCGAAATGGCAGATCTGAGATAGTGAGGACTCATTAACCAAGAGAAGATCTTGAGTTTGCAGTGAATAGCTCAATGAAAATGTTGACCCAGTGTGCAGCTGTTGTGAAACTGGCAAACTCCATGCTAAGCAGAATTAGAAAGGCATAGGAAATAAAACTACTAATACCACATTGTCCATACACATATCCGTGATAAGAATGCACTTAGAATATTGTGTACAGTTCTGATCACTGTACCTAAAGACATATATTGTAGAATGGAAAAAGTACAGAAAAGGGAACCGAAATGATTAACCTCCCTACAAAGAAAGGTTAAACAGCTTGGATTGCCTATCTCAGAGAAAGATGAGAAAGGTAAGGCATGATAAAAGTGTACAGAATCTTAATACTAGAACTTGTGGCCATTCCATGAAGCTGGTTGGTGGGAGACTCAGGACAGGGAACAGGAAGTGCTTCTTCATGTGTCACATAGTTAATGTGTGGAATTCACATCTGTGAGATGTAGCGATGGCCATCAGTCTGGATAATTTCAAAGGGGGATGGAATGCATTCATGGAAGAGAAGGGTATCAATGTCTACAGGCTATCAAAAGCAGTATCAAAAGCAGTTTGCCTGTGCAGAACTGTTCTTGGAGACCTTGGGTAAGAGGGTTTTGTTGCACTCATGTTTTGCTTGTAGATTTTGCATTGGTAGGTAGTTGGTCACTGTGTGAACAGAATGCTAAACTAGACAGACCATTGGTCTGATCGAGCCTGGCTTCTTCTATGTTCTGAATTCAGCCTGCTGCTCAGAGTGGGATTAGTCCAGTATACTGTAATGGAGATAGGTTAATCAGTCCCAGATTGTCCCTGTTTCCTTAGGGACAAAATAAGAGACCACTTCATAGAGCAATCAGGCATACATTCCCCACCTCACCCTCATATAATTGTGCTACTTCATTTGTAACCAAATGCTTCTTAGCATAATTCTGATTATGTGTGAAGTCAACAAACTCTTAAAATTTAAACGTACAAACTTTAAAGTAACAAGGCTATATTTAATGCTTGATCCATTTACAATAAATTAGTGGAAATCTTGGGGTCAGTATCGTCTTTGTTGTGACATGAACGTTTCTCATCTACATTTGCCTAACATTTTAGTTACATGTGCATTGATTTTTCCTTGATTTATCTTACCTTTTCTTTTTTCCAAAATTAAACTGATCGATTAGTCTAGATGAAAAATGCATTACTACTTGTATTATCCTGAGATCATCTTCAGTTTCAGTTTTTGCTATGTACAGTTGCAGCAAGCATATGATATCTCCTTCATAAAAGGAGTTACAACTATTAAGCATAATTAATTATCGTGAGGGTAGTAATAAACTGAACAAGCAAAACTGATGGGCATATAACAGACATGAAGGTTCCCATTGTGTCCAATGAGAAACAGAATATCAGAGCCAAGTTATCACCACTAGCCATAAGAAAGTTGCTAAGAGTTACTTTTGGCAGTTAAGCCATCCAGCATGCTGCATACTGATATAAGCAATGCCTGGCAGATCTGTTTGTTCCCAGCTATGCTATGTGGGAGTGAGAGTGAGAACTTTCTTAGTGCAATAGATATATTATCAGTAAATTACAGCTTTAAATACTGTTCATTGTTGCTAACTATGAAAATCTACCTCAAAAATAGATTTAAAACAATATTTATGTACAGACCTAACTTGATATTTCATTAGTCTCCTGCTTCATTACTAACTGTTAATACTTCTATTTGGAGAGATTAGCAGCAGACATAAACATTAGTGGTAAATATTAAGATGGACTGCTTTTGGTTGAGAATGAGCTTCTGTTGATTAATTGTACTCCTGTTATGACCATCAACAAGATCATTTAGATTTGTATACTAGGGAAGAAGTCAACAGCAAATCATGCCTTATGGTATAAGTTTGAGTGTCTTATTCCTGTGACACCTTTCCCCCACCCCTACCAAACATAGGCAAAAGTGATGCCAAGAGCACTTTGTCCAGCAACCACCTACTTCTAAATTTCAAGAATTGTACTTTGTACTAAATACCCAATTTAAAACCTTGCACAATGGACTTTTTAATGTTCAAAATTAGCATAAGCAAAATATGTAGGTCTAACATCCGTGGAATAATTTGAACTCCTAGCAGGTCAGTGTCTGTTTGGACCTTATAAAAAGCAGTTACAGTCAACAGTACCTGCTGGTTCATTTTATTGTCTGATTTCTAAAGATTTCAGTATATTTAAGCAAAATAAAGAATATCTTTAGCTTTCAGTGACCCTGAGAATAACTATTTCTAAGTCACATTTGTATGTTGTCACAGTTGCATTATCTTGCTGCTGAAGTATGAATGTGTGGCATGGTTCAGATGTATTATGAGATATTAGAAATATTATTTCATGATTGTTCAGCCCTAACAAGATTTGCCAACTGAAAATGTCAAAGAGACTTTGAATTTTCTGTTTCAGAGAGTCACTACCTGGGGATGGCATTCACTTGTTTCTGCACAAGTAACTGACAGCACATCCTAGAATAACTGTTTTTACTGTCCTTCAAAATATTATCCTTGTGTTGCATTTAAACTTGTTTGCAGTTCCCAGTGGCATACTGCTCAGACACCACATAATAAGCCCCTTTCTGCATACTACTAATTGTAAGCAATTCCAATTGTATAACCCCCAAATACTATGTGTTTTTCTTGTTTTAAGACATATAAATGGAAATGTTGGCTTCTGTACAATGTGTCTAAGTACAAAGCAGGTTCAAATGACCTTTGAGGTCTAATGCATATTCATTAGATGGTCTGAGATCCAGAATTGGGCAGTGGGCCAACATGGTGGGTTAACACCATAGGCATCACTGCCATTATTTGCTTTTGCCATTATTGTCTTCATTGTCTCTTTTTAAGGAAAGGAGTCAAATATGAAAGCAGAAAAATGGGTAGACACATAAGGTGACAGTGAGTAAAGATTAAGGCAAACTAAATGGTAGGGGAAAGAAGACAGATATGTGCAGGGTATGTATCTCATTTAAGAATTTCATACTGTTTTTTGTCCTTAGTTCCTGTTATATAAAATAGGGTTATTAACATCTAGACAGGGATCCCAAGAACTACATGAGTAGTTTGTAGTTAAACAAGGCTCTCCATTCCTCATCTCAAACTGTTTTTGAAACATGAAGCCTAATCGTGTTCATGGAGAGACGTACTACTGAATTTAATGGAAGCCACCTGGTAATGACTATACTTACATCTTTTTAGGGATTTTGAAAATATGTTGTTATTTGTCATGGGGATCAGCTGTTGAAGAAAGGAAAGGGGACAACCAAAGATTCCATTGGTACCTGCAAGACCTTATTTTTGGGTGTGTCAAGTAACTCTTTGGATACCAATATTTTAATGGCTATTAATTAATGGAAAAAGGATAACAACAACATACCAATATAATACATAAATAGTTAATTATGTTCATTATGTAGAAGAAGTGTTTAAAATGTTCCTTGTAGCAAATAATGAACTTGTCAGTCTGTTAAAAAACACTGGAGTTTTTCAAATATATAAAATAAAAGTGGTCTTCAAGGATCCAGGTCTGAAAGCTTTAGTGAACTTTATAAATTAGTAATATTTCTGATTTCACAGTATTCATAACAAATAATTTGCAAATAAGAAAGAAGGAAAACACATTCAGAATTTGGTAGGGTTCCTAGTATCCTTATGAAAAACTTATTTCATAATGGTGAAAAGGTGTAGTTTAATTATTGCCATTCACATTGGAATGTATGTAGTGTCTGTGTTAGAATAGGAAAGATAGAGTGTAATCCTGTGTACATCCATGCACAGGTCAGTCCTATTGTTTTCAATGAGTGCTTATTTCGAGGAAGTGTGTAGCATAGGATTGTAACATGTATAAGCATATGAATCATTGCATGAAGTATTAAATGATGATAGTAACATTTGAGTTTTACAAAGAATGCAACTTGATCAAAATGAGTTTGTAGCTAGCCACTATTGGTAAATGTGGTGGCTTCAAACCGCTTAGGTTGCACAACAAAAAGATTCAGTGTTCAGTTTTTATATGCTTGTGGAGGAAAAAGGAGAAACAGAATATTGTAGAATCAAAACACTGTGCTTAATTAAAACCAATAATAAGGGTTCCATACTGGTTTCATACTGGATTCATTTGAATTATTGGAAATATTTATTGCACAGTAGGATATTTATGACTGTGTTACATTTCATGAAGATGAAGAACAATATAATTACTTGATTATGTGATGTTTCATTCTGTGAAAAGGAGCCACAGGAAGTTTATCAACAAAATTATCACTAAATGTATTGGACACACGTCCTCCCAGTTGAAGTTCAGCATGTTCAGACCTTATCAAAGCAATGGACATCATTTTTAGAAACACGTTATGCAGCTATCCCACTACCGTCACTTACTTATCCGTATCCTTATCCTTACTTATCCTTCCTTGCCAGAGAGGTTGCATGACAAGGCATCTGGTATGTGTTCATAATGGGGAGGACAGCATGCATGTTATGATGCAAATGAGACCCCAGACCATGGGTTATTAGGGGAATATATAATTTGTATGAGTTTCTGATTCATTCTCCATCATTACCAGATAGAGGATCTCAAGCAGAATCCAGACTACATAATACTGAACTAGCTAGACCTGTGGTCTAAATTAGTACATGTGAGCTTTATGTATGTTATCTGTCCCCATTCACACACATTAAGCTATCTGATCTCCTGTATTATACTTCTCCAGTTTGATAGAAATAATATAAATTGCTGGAGTTCTCACTCCAACAGCTCTGTGATGAGCACCTCACCATATGACATGAATACATAAACCAAGTTTACATAAATCAAGGGTGGCTTGCTAACTATGCATGTGTGTGCTGGTTATGTGCCAGCTGATTTCCCTAATTACCATTACCACATAGATTGTAGTGATGTCCAAATTCAGTGAGGGTAGATGAGTGGAAGGTTAACAAACCATCCAGCTACCAGACAGCAGACCATTGGTTCAATATTTATAAGCTGGAGGGGTTAATTAAATGGAAGGGAATTTGTCTTGAGATCAGTGGCACATGATTTCCCGTTGTTTGTTTGTTCTTAAACACCAGCTGTAGGAATCCAACTTGCACCCAGATTTATAGGCTACTAAATTTTGATATGCTTGAACTTTGAGCTGAAAACTATTGCTCAAATATACTATGTGCAGAAATGCCTGTTTGTACCCAGCATTTAGTACATACAGCTTAAGAAAACAAAAAGCTCTGCTGGATTCCTTTCTCTTTCCAAGGAATGACCAGTGAAGTGCCTTGCAGATAACTTCAAGGAGGGCACAGAAGAAAGATTTTCCCTGTTGTTAATCCCACAGCAAATGCCAATGTTTAGCAGCCTCAAGGCCCTTGAATGAGATATTTCATTTAATTATTATCATGCCTATTGCATATATTTATTATATTTATAACATTCTCTGGGTGGATTTAATTATTACTTAATTAAATTCCTATTTTGCCTGATAGAACTGCCCTATAATGTTCTCTGGGTAGTTCACAGGAATTAAGAAAGCTAAAATACACTACAAATTTAGAAGTTTAAAACTGCCATTTTAAAATAATATAAATTATTGTTGCTGTTACTGTTACATTGGATTTTTTTCCCACCTCTTTTTCCTCCATTGAAGAACCTAAGCTGGTTTATGTAATTCTTCTCCACTCCATTTTATCCTCACAGCAACAACCCAATGAGGTTAGGCTGAGAATGAATGACTGGCATGAAGTCACCCAGAGACCTCAATAGCTGAGTGGGGAATAGAACCTGGATCTAACACTGAACAAGAATATTGGCTGCTGAGCTATAGCTGATAGCATCAACCAGGTCTTAGGTTTATTTTAGAAAGAACTGCATTACCATATCCTTCAAAGAGGCTGTTAACACTTATTATCTCAAGGAAAAGTTTACATGTTCCTAGATTCAGCCTGGTGTTAGAGGTAATGAAAGAAGGGTCAAGCAAACATGTGGCCAACAAAACTTGGTCAAACATTTAGTTAAAAGAATAAAATGACATGCAAACAGTATCTAAGGTGCATTAACTTGTTTAATCCCCTTTCAAAGCCAATAGCCATTGCATTGTAAGAACATAAGAAGAGCCAAGCTGGACTGGGGCAATTGTTCATCCAGGCCAGCATTCCATTCACATAGTGGCAAACTAGCTGTCCATGGGACCCCCACAAGCAGGGTATAAGTGCTAGAATGCCCTCCTGGCTGAGTTCCCCACCAAGTGATATACATAGGTGATACTGGAGCCACCGGAACTAGTAGCCATTGATGGGATTTTCATCTATGAATTAGCACAATCCTCCTTTACAATCTTCCAAATTAGTAGCCGTCACTACATCTAATGGAAGTGAATCCCACAGATTAAGTGCTGTGTGAAGAAGCGCTTCCTTTCATCTATACTCACACTTTTACTTTATGGCATCAATTCAGGTTCTAATATTAAGAATCTGTTCACCTGTATCACATCTCCCCTTTCTTTCCTTTTTTCCTAAGATGAACTATCTCAACTGTTGTAACTGTTTCTCAGAGGGGAGTTCTTCTACCCCTTAATAATTTTAGTTGCCCTTCTCTGTGCTTTTTCCAACTGAACAATATCCTTTTTAGGTGACTAGAACTGTACATAGTAGTCTAAGTGTGGTCAAACCACAGATTTATATAAGGGCAGTATGACGTTGGCAGTTTCAGTTCCTTGCTCATTCTGCCTGACACGGAGAATGCTTTTTCACAGTGACTACACTGGGTTGGTATTTTCGGCAAGCTGGTGCCTACTTCCCCAAGATCCCTTTTATGGACAGTGTCCAGTAGCTCTGATCTGACCAGCTTGTACTTGAAGCTGGGAGTTTTTGCTCCAACACAAGCATGTTATGGCACAACTTGCCAGACACAACAATGGATTTTAAGTTGCACTTTACTCAGCAAAAATGTAGTTTCTTGGTTTTTCATATTCCACAACATATTTTTAGTAAAGTTTTGTCTCAGTTGTCCAATAGCTGATTGTTAATGCTTCTTTGATCGATAACTTTTGGCAATGTCCAATTGTTGCCTCTTTGGAAAGAAGGCCATAATATGACTAAACTTTCTATTGGGACATTCTTTAATATTTACTGATCAGCATATAAATTATTTCCCTGTTGCTATGAATGTCCTTTTGCCCTTTTGTCAGCTAAAAGACTGATATTACAATACTATATTACAAGGAGAAATATGTACCACCTATTACCCAGTAGGCTGAGGACCTAATGATGTTTTCAACATTAGAATGGGTTTTATTATCTTATTGTTAAACCCTCCCAAAACCACAGTAAGGGACGGTCTTAAGTTATACATAAATAAATATTTAGATACTACCTTCAAGTAGCTAAATATATGCATATTTGTTTGCATTCCTTGAAACTTATGCATAATTGTTTCATTAATAGCTGCATTTCATATGCATATAGAAACACATTTCATTTGTATTCATTTGTATTTGTATAATTCAAATGTTATGGTACATCTTGTCAATGAAAATAACACTAGCTATAGATTTACACAGTCCGGATTCCTTCTCTGCTTTTATTAGAGAAACTGTAAGATTTGGCTTCATACAAGATATGAGTGTACTGTATCCACTATTACACAAGTAAGATTGAGATTGCATTGTATCTTTCAAGTACAGGGTATCTGAGTAAATGATGGTTGGATTATATGACCCACATCAGCATGTAGACCTGGGTCCATTCATCCTCACTCCTAATGTAGAATATGATTGCTCTGCCTGGATACATATCTGACATCATCTTCATCAGTCACTTTTCTATACCACCTATAGCTGACACATTCGGGGTGGTTCCTGACATTAAATCAGCCATCCAGATTTCATCCAGGTCCAACCCTGCTTAGCTTCCAAATTTAGGCAGGATCAGGCACTAAAGGCTATATGGAAGCTGTAATCCTATGACACTGTATGCCTCATATAAACACTTCATGAATTAACTATAATTAAACACTTTCTTCCTCTTGAATAGCATTTATACAGTAAAGCAATATATCCTGAACATTAATATGGAGAATACATTTCATAAAGTTTACAGCTCAGTGAAGGGCATATGTCTAATATTGTATCAAATGAGTGAGTCATAACAGGAATGTACTCCTTACCATTTCATCAGGATGCAAGCTTATGCTCCTTAGCACTGCATCCCAAGGCCCAAGGACTTTTTGGATTTCCTCCTCTGAGGGCGGAGGCAGAGGTCAGCCTTTGGTGGCAGAGATCCAAACTTGGATGCCCCTTCCTAGACCTGACAGAAACTCATGCGGCACTTTCCTTTCTGATATGAATACAAGGACAAAGATGGTTAGAACAAGGGGAGTTCATAGATATACAGGTGTCCTATGCCCCAGTACAGAACCAGAATGATGGGAGATCTGTACTGATCCTTATTGCTCCTTCCATATGCCCTGCCAGTATGAGCCCAGCAAGGCTTTGGATCCTTCAGAAGTTCTGGCATCTGAGCAAGTTGCCCTAACCATTAAAAACTTTGTACAGTGGAAATAGTACAAGAATACTGAAAATTATTTGTTTGCACTTCTTACATCCCAGTTTATTTGAACATGTTTTGCTTGTTTTATGGATTATTGGTCAGACATGTGTTTAGGAATAAGCAGATCTTCCTAAATTCCGTCTATATCAGTGCTAGTTAAAAGTCAGACTACCTGGAGAGCTTCAATCAATCAGCATAGGCAGCCCTGAACAATATGGACCTACATGCTTTATTAACTACAAAGCAGCTTCATGTGTTCATTCTTGAGTATCATATAATTATGAGGGTGCAGGAGGGAATAGCTGTGCAGTAGCCTAAAGAAGGCTTTTGACAGTCTGCAGCACAGATACAATTGTAACCAGAATGGGGAAAAATACACCAGAACCTTGCTTTTTCTTGCACATATGATAATGTCAGAGAACAAGGTCTCCAGATACAAGTTTTTCCTCAGATTGTCACCTTTTTCTTCTTTAATAGTTACTGTTACCATTCAGTCTCATTAAATATCTGTTATGTTTAATCCATAGTTCCTGTCTGATCTCTTGATTATTGTAGCCTGTAAGATACTATTAATCTCTTTACCAGCTACTTTGTCTATAGTTATATTTTGCAGGATTTGGCAAGAGTTCTGAGAACAGTTCAGCTCCTACTGTTTCACTTCCTTATTTTCCCAGCGAGTTTTCCCTCTTTCTTTAATAAGGACAGAAGTGAAATTAAATAATCAGCATGTATTTAGTGGGGAGGGCAGGGATAGGAGGCTCTTGGGAATAATTCTGCAACAGAAGTACTGCATAAAGTTAAATATATCTACGCTGCAGAAGAAAATCCTGTATTGGTAGACAGGAAAGGTGAGATGACCTAGTAGTTCTTTTCCAATTTAGTTTCATGTGATTCTTTGTAGGTGACAGCTTTTAGCAGTTATTTCTTCAGATGTCTCTCTTATGACTCGCATTCTGACACGAAGGTCACTATACAAAATGATGTCCTGGTTTTCTGTTTTGCTTCAGGCTAAGTGTCCAACTGCTTTTCATAATGTCTTCATATTTTCTAGGTGCATTCTCATCTAACCTCCTTTCACCTTTCAACTTTATCAAGATGCTGTCTAACATGGGTGGTTGCTCCCAGTGAATGTCTGCGTTCTAATTTAGTAATTTTATACTGTGCTGTAAAGCAATTCACAAATATGTGACTATTCAGAATGGTGCATAATAGAGGTAAATGTATTGGTCACTATTTGGGTTCCATTTACACATTGCTGAAAAAGAAGAAATGCATTGGAAAAAATGGTCAAAAGAGAAATAGATTTGTAAACCCCCATTTATTCATTTATACATAGGTGATCATTAAGAAATAATTACTATAATTTAAACAGAAATATAAACACTGTTAAGTGGGGTAGGCTATGGCCAGGTGGTGTGCGAGTCTGGTCACTTTGCTATCCAGCTATTGATGGGAAACTTCAAGGGCTTTTCCCTTTGTATTTTTAAACTGCACTTGGACTAGACAGCCATTAAAATAAATGTCATCCTCAAACAGAGGACTGTCCAACGTAAAATGGGACACATGGCTACCCTAAGCCATCAAGTAGTGACCTAGCTGCTCACAGAAGAATAGCAGACTTTTTTCCCCAATAATATAGCCAACATAAAGGCAGCAAAACTGTTATTTCTTGAATCAGCAAATCCTTCTATTACTGAAGCCTTTTATCCAGCAAACCTGTTCCCCACCTCCCACCCCTGGTAATTGATTTTAAATGGTGAATCTAGTTATTTTACCCAATGGTAAAATAAAATAAGAATAAGCAATTGGAAAATATAAAGCATAATAGAAGAAATTGGGGTGGGGGGATGGGAACCAGAACCAGGACTAACAGTTTTAACAATTCTTCTCTTTGTGAAGAAAAGGTAGGAGAAAGGGAAGAACTTGGCTCCACGAACTTTGAGCTTGCTCATTCTGTAATGGCAAGCCATGGTTTATATTGGCTTAGTCTTCATTCTGCAAATTCCTCCTTCTGACTCCCTTTCTGTACAACTGGAGATTATTCGGACCTTAAAAATGTATGCAAATATGTTGAGAGCAGTCTTGCCACTGCGATTACTTTCCCAGTCTTAAAATAGACCAACTGATGCAGGCTTATCATACAAAAAATGGGATAGTTCAAATTGAACCAGTTTTAGTCATGTTATTGAGTCTAGCTTTAAGGAATGAATGAATAGAGATGTGCAACATGAAAACTTGGCTTATCTGTGTTCAACCAATTTTAGATGGGGTTAAAAGGTAAAGGTAAAGGTTTCCCCTTGATGTTAAGTCCTGTCATGTCTGACTCTAGGGGGCACTGCTCATCTCCGTTTTCTAGCTGAGGGAGCCAGCGTTTGTCCATAGACAGTCTCCATGGTCATGTGGCCGGCATGACTAAACACCGAGGTGCACGGAACACTGTTAACTTCCCACCAAAGTGGTACCTTTTTATCTACTTGCATTTGCATGCTGTCGAACTGCAAGGTTGGCAGGAACTGGGACAGAGCAACGGGAACTCACCCTGTTGTGCAGATTCGAACCAGTGACCTTTCGATCAACCAGTCCAGCAGCACAGCAGTTTAAACCACTGTGCCACCTGCATCCCTAGATGGGGTTGCACTCCCCCAGAAGAGCAGATTTGTAGCTTCAGTTCTTCATGATCCATCGCTGTTAATTGAAGCCCATGGTGCCTTAGTAGCTTGGGGTGCATCCTTCCAAGTTTGACTGGTGGCCCAGCTATGCCCTGTAGCCTGATTTCTGCAGTGGACACCGTAGTAATTTCTACTCCATGTGCACTCCATGTGGGACTGCCCTTGAAGACTGTGCAGAAGCAGCAGGTCATGAAGAATTTGGCAGCCAGATTAATAACTGGCACCCATAGCTCTAAACACATAAGACTTGCATGCCTTAGTAGCCAGTATGCTTCCAGCCCATATCAAGGTGCTGGCTTTAACCTATTAAGCCATCAATAGGTCGGGTCCACAGTATGGGAAGGAGCACCTCTCCCAAACTCCATCAACTTGGACACTTCACTCAACATCAAGAGCCTTCCTCAGAGGCCAGATTCCTAGGGAGCAGGAGTTCTGTGGGTGGCAACAAGAGAAAGGGTTTTCTTTGTGGTGTTCTGCCTCCCGCATCAATAGAAACATTTCCCCACCTCTTCAGTCTACCTAGCAGCAATCCTGCTATCTTTTTGGCACCAGGTTAAGATGGCCCTTTATGCTGAGCCTTTTAAAGATGTACTTGCTTATCAAAGGACTCATCCAGTGTGTTCTTCTTTTACAGGACTATTCTTCATTGCATGTTTTTTTAAAAAAAGATTTTATGGTATTTTAATGGAATTTTATTGGGTTGTTTTTATGTACTGTTGTAAGCCTCCCAAAAAGCTTTAACTATTGAGCAGCATAAAAATGAAATAATGACAGTTATTATTATTTTGTTCTATTTTGGATCTGTGTACCTTGTACAAGTCAAGCTAATCTGTGCTGATGATATTGTGTCAATGGTCTTATTTTAAGCTGGGTAGATGAACTAGATATCCTTGTGTTATGGAGCTTTGAATCAGTCACTGTGGGTTTGACAGGAATATAGCAATGAAATGCTTCAAGTTGTAAGGAAAATTGAGAAGGCAAATCTTAAATGAAATTTATATCAAGCCTGCCAAAAAAGAAGGTATTCTGCATTTGGTCCACATGTTCTTCCATCCCTCTGTAGTAGTTTTTGTTCATCTGTTTATTAGCCCAGCATGTAGAACAGCAGATTTCCTGTTCAGTTGCAGTTGAAGACCTGCAATAGCTCCTGCCTGTTAGATGCTGGACCTAAGCTTGAAAGAAGGAAAGTCACTTATAGGTAGGCGACATTTGCTTAGGTTCAGTGATGTGTCTTATGGGATTCATAGCTCATCTGATTTTCCAGACATATGCCTGATGGTAATAAGGAAAAACTTATTCATGGCATCTGGTCCTCTCACTTCCTGGCAAATAGATGGGGAAGAAATGGAGGTAGTGACAGATTTTATTTTCCTGGGCTCCAAGATCACCGCAGATGGGGACTGCAGCCAAGAAATTAAAAGATGCTTGCTCCTGGGGAGGAAAGCTATGACAAATCTAGACAGCATACTAAAAAGCAGAGACATCACCCTGCCAAGGAAAGTGCGTATAGTCAAGGCTATGGTTTTCCCAGTTATTATTTTATTATTATTATTATTATAACATTTCTATGCGCACCTTGCCGAAACCTCGGGGCAGCTTACAACATGATAACGTATGGCTGTGAAAGCTGGACATAAGGAATGCTGAGCGCCAAAGGATTGAGGCCTTTGAATTGTGGTGCTGGAGGAGATTCCTGTGAGTCCCTTGGACTGCAAGGCGATCAAACTGGTCAGTCCTAGAGGAGATCAACCCTGACTGCTCTTTAGAAGGCCAGATCCTTCTAAACTCAAAGATGAAACTCAAACACTTTGGTCACCTAATGAGAAGGAAGGACTCCCTGGAGAAGAGCCTAATGCTGGGAACAATAGATGGCAAAAGAAGGAGGAGATGGCAGAGAATGAGGTAGCTAGATGGTGTTGGTGATGACCTATAAAGCCCTTAACGGTGTTGGGTCCTGGTTACCTGAAGGAGTGCTTACGTCCATATATGCCCACCTGCCTCTTGAGATCAGCGGGAGCGGCCCTTCTCCGGGAACCCTCCGTGAAGGAAATTAGGAGGGTAAGTACTCGGAGGAGGACTTTCTCTGCGGTGGCGCCCAATCTATGGAATGCGCTCCCCAGAGAGGTCTGCCTGGTGCCGTCGTTATTTGTTTTTCGGCGCCAGGTGAAGACCTTTTTATTCAAATGTTATTTTAATTGTTAATATTATTTATTTATTTTATTCTTTGGCCAGGGCGACTTAATTTATACTGTTAAATTATATTGTTTTATATGATGTTATTTATTTATGTTTGTGAGCCACTCCGAGACTTCAGCGAATGGGGCGGCATAGAAGTTCCATAGATAGATAGATAGATAGATAGATAGATAGATAGATAGATAGATAGATAGATGGCGTCACTGAAGCAGTTGGTGTGAGCTTAAGTGGACTCCGGGGGATGGTGGAGGACAGGAAGGCCTGGAGGAATGTTGTCCATGGGGTCGCAATGGGTCGGACATGACTTTGCGACTAACAACAACAAATAAGGAAAAACTACTACCAATAAAGTAGGTTGGGGGAACGATGCCTGCTAAAGATCTCATAAAACCCCAGTTTAGTATTATGCATTCTCAGCATGGCTGGTTATAAAGATCATCTTGGGGAAATGAAATATTGTTTAGAGTCTTGATAAGGCAGAACCCAGAAGGTCTTAGAGGAACTCAACATTCAAGTTCATTCTTGCATGTATCCCCCCTTCAGCCTTTATTTTAACTCACATGTCTAAACCAGAGTAGACACAGAGGGAATGGGAAAAACAAGGTGCATATTTTCTCCTTTTCTGTGCTGTGTGGAATATCATTTAATTATTGTTGAATTGGTATCAAGGGCCAAATAAAGTTTAATAATACTGACTTTCAGATATTGTTCATAGTTCATTGAATGACTTGGGGCAAATCTCAGGTTCATAGTCAAGCAACACTCATGTGGAAATTCTATTCCTGTGAGCAGAAATGGAGTGGAACTAAGAAGTAAACCCCCAAATGGAGGTTGTGCATGGCTCTTCAACAATGTGCACAGTAAGGACAGCCTAAAGGATTACTGTGACTGCACTAACAAAGGTATCCACATGCAGCACTCCACGTACACTGCTTCGATGCACCACTTCACACAAGTAATTGCTTTCACTTCCTGCATGTGCAGTGATTGCCAGCACTCCATACCTTCACAAGTGATGCAACGCTTACTGACACTCTGTCTCTGTTTCTCTGTGGGTGGGTGGGTGTCCCACCATTAGGCAGAGTGAGGTGGCTTTGATTTTGGATGTCACAGACGGGCAGTACAATTATGTACTAGTAGGACTCATATTTCTACTGCTGAGATAAGGGAGTCATGGTTGGAGGATTTTCTGGCTCAGGTGCTGAAATAACCTGGTTCACCTTGGGTCCTGTGATGCTTGATTGTGTGGGTGGGAGAACCACTTGCTGCTTTAAGTGGCAAAATACTGAGCTGGCCCTAATGGGAGTCTTTGTTTCCTTCTGGCTATCCATTTATCCAGTTGTTTTATCAGTTTGGTGCAGATTGTTGGAAATAGTGTAGAATTTAGGAAATTCACACCCATTTACTAATCCAGGAGCAATTCTTTTGCATTGAGAACATGCAAAGTAAAAGCTGGACAGCAATAGCTTGGTGCATCATACTTTTCTTAGCAGCTTGGAGAGGGGAGGGGAAGGGAGGGGAGGGGAGGGGGGAGAGGAGAGGAGCTTGGTCAGTGGAGATGATGATACACTGGATTCAGCAAATTCTTACTATTCTTGGTAGAGTGATAGCGTTATAAGTAATCCCTTACTTATGGATGAACTCTTTGTCCCCAGCAATATCTCTATGAATTGGAATGTAAATACACTATAAAAGAATGTGCCTGATAGAAACACTTCTGTGTTTGTATTCTGTGTCTCTCACCATTTTTTGCTTCAACCATTTATAGCTACTCTGGTGGCAAATCTGAAAGGGCACACACCAAAGAGTTTTAAAAATTACAGCAATCCATTCCCATTGGAATGGAGAGGAAGTGCAGAGGAAGAGACAAGAAAGGAAACAATTAAATTAAACCACAGTTAATTAAAAATGTATGTGTAAAATAAGTGATATCTTGTCATTAGTCATCTAGCAAGCTCAGCCAAATGGAAATGATAGCTTTAAAGTTTTCTTCAGTAGGGATATTATTACAGTTGTAGCCAAGGTTGGCATTCTTTTCCAGTTATTTTGGCTTCTTGTATTTCCAACATTAATGCTCCTGCTTTTCACTGCTTACATTTATGTTATGGAGGAAATGGAAGAACTCTTTATATCTTGCTTTTCAACAGCTCACATTGTAGGAGTTTCTACCCACACTAATGAAGCAACGGCTTTCAACTGCTTTTGAAAATGATTAACATTGTAATCCTAATGGAGAAGTATTAGGATCACCTACAATAGGCACTGCAATTAGAACAAGAAGCATATGCAAAGAATATCTTGCTGAGACAGTTTTTGAAACTGTTCTGTGTCTTGGCCGTGTGTGTGTGTGTGTGTGTGTGTGTGTGTGTGTGTGATTTGTACCTGCCTTTCTACAAAGAAAAAGGCCTGTAGCCAGTGAAGCTGTTGTAACGTGGGAGTAATGTGTTACTTGTAATACAGTCAAATCCTTTACTTTTTAAAAATGTGTACAAAATTGCTAGGCCAATTGCCTTTATGACTTAAATTTGCTCCCATAATTACAAGATGTTGTGGATTGGCAGCATTAAAAGTTGATAGTATTTATTTAGTATATAACCTGCCCTTTCCCCTATTGTACGGTACCCCAAGCAACTTACATGGCCCTCCTCTGGTCTTCCTGCTTTTGTAATCACAACAACCCTCTGAGGTAGATTAGACTGAGGTCAGTAATTAACCAAAAGACACCCGGTGAGCTGCATGGCCAAGTGGAGACTAGAACTCAGATTTCCGGAGCCACAGGCCAATACCTTAATCAGTGCACCACACTGGCTGTAAAAATTGAACATTTGCTTGAAGTGGCAGGTTTTAAACACTACTATGATATCTGAATTTGCCTTATACAGCATCAGATCATATAGCTCCATGTTTTACATGGACTACCTGCAGCCTCCTGAGGTCAAATACACAGCTCTTATGTCACCTGTTTTACTGGAGAGCCTTTAATAAGAAAATGGGACTCTAGTGACCAAACCTGGAACTTAATACATGCAAACCCTGTGGCTCAAACATCAAATGATAACCTCTGTGCATCTCACATTGCTGCTGTTCTAAAAAAAAAAAATCTGTATATGATCGTTACAAATTTGCAACTTCAAAACAATTGTGATCCCGCCTTTCTTTCAGTCTTTTAAAAATTCTGAGCAAGGGCTCAGAATGTAATGCTAACTTTCTCTCTTTTCTTGGAACATTTAATCTGTCACTCTTCCTATTTATTCTACATTGATGAACTTCTCAATTTTCACACTGTGTCCTCATTTTCTCAAATCAGTGCTACCTTCTCAAGGATAATCTTCTGTTATCCTTGACCTGTTTTTCTTTGAGGCTCATGCACCCATAATAGGTTGGATCGAGACTTACTCATACTTCAGGTGGCTGCATTGAAATCAATGAGACTTCAAGTAGTCACACCTAATTTAAATCTCATTTTTCAGTGGGTTTACCCTCAGCCATCTCAAGTGAAATCGCCTCCTTCCTTTCTATTCTCTGAAAGATCTGTAAGATGCCTCTGTCCTGTCCGGTTTTCAGAAAGGGCCCATTCCATGTCGTAGAGCAGCATTCGTCACTGCTGTCACACTGCGCCAGCCCTATGCACCAGAGCTCATCATAAAAGAGCCTCTTCTTCAGGCAGAGTATCAAATGATTGAACTGTTTCTATGTAAAATAGAGACTTGAAAGCTGTGTTTGTGTTTACTATGCAAACTAAGAATTCACCCTAGGTGGTGAACCTGCAGCACAAGGCCTCACAGAGCCCTTGGCTTAATTCCATGCAGCTGGGAGAAGCCCAGAGAAAAAGAAAGAGGGTGGGAGTGCAGAAGGAAGGAGGGACAGAAGAAAGGACGGAATGATCAGCTCAGGCCTGTAGCAAGAGGAATCTGTTCTTCCCAATGTAGTGAGCTGGACAGGGAGGAGAAGGGAGAGAGAGGGAATGGGGTAGCAGAGGGGTGGAAGAAGGGAGATGTTGCAGAGGGGTGGGAGTAAGAAACAGAAGGGAGAGGAGATGTATGAAAGAAAGTTATGAAAGGTAGGAAAGACAGGGTTTCCCCATTCATTTTTGGCTCCAGCCTAATTCACCACTGCCAAGAACCCCACAATTTGTCTCTTGATCTGAAGCATTGCCAAAAGGATTAAATCAAGTGCTTATTTAGCCATAGTTGTTCTGAACAAAAATAAATTAAAATATGATTTTCTCTCTTTTTGGTTTTTCTTTCTGTTTTAAAGAAATGCATATGAGCAAGAATGACTGAAAATGGCTCTATGGATGCAGTGAGGCTTCCGGGTGGCTATCAGAATGCCTGACACTGTCTCTCTGAAAAGCCATGGGAACTCAGGGATGCCTGCTGTGGATGCGCAACATTTCTCTCCCACTTGCCATGAAAATTCGTACTGAAACCTGCACTGAGTAATGAAGGGAAAATTGGGATACTCTACCCACCAAAACAGAAGGTCATTCAACTGTTTTGTGAGAATCTCTCTAGCCACATTAAGGATGTCGGGAGTGCTTTTAGGTGTACCAAAAGTTCCCGAACACCCATAGGGAACACCTCTCCACACCTCCCTCCCTCCGTCTCTCTATATATGGAGGAATGGGTGCAGCTTGTGGACTTCATTAAGCCACCCATTATCTGAGCATGACAGCTACAGAAATGGCACTTTTAAAAAGTCAAGAAGTTATAACTCCCTCTTTCAGTTTAAACCAATCCTGTTGATAGATGTTCAGTCCTTGTATTATAATCAGAAGCAAGGGATAGACCGCTAAGGGAGGGATCACTGCATTGCAAGCAATTCTTTTTGGAATTATCCTTATAACTTGTCCCTTATCTTTAATGAGGGCAGAAGCTTTGGTGCAGCCCTATGGATCACAGAAGCACTCTAAATAATGATAATTGAAAAAATAATGTGTTTCATCCATGAAAATTCAGTAAACATTTTCCTGATCATTATGAATTTAAACAATCCCATTTGCAAGTTTATTTTCTTTGTAATAGTACGTATGTCATCCAGCCACTATCTCCCTCCCGCCCCGAAAATTTCACTATGAATTAAACAGTTACAAGCGTATATGCAGGTGTCTCCGGAAATGTATTGTTTGCAAAATAAACAATCCGTGTTGCTTGGTAATCATCAGTTATACCCGCTAGCACTGATGATTCAGGAATATATTAACAAAATGGCTTGTCCAGTATTAATGAAAAATAGAATGAGATATGTGGTGATTTGAGACAATACCTTCCTGTTATGAATATTACCCCCTTAAATGAAAAGTTGCAGAGTTTTACATTTGTGGAACAAACTTACCCATAGGACTATGTTCAAGTCTACTTAAAAACAAACTAACTAAAATTATTCTTATGCATATGACAGGAAGATTACAAACCATATTTTAAAAAGCTCTTTGGTTTTCCATAACTGATCTCAGCAAGAGAGCTCCTGCTGAGAAGATGAGATTTACAGATTGGGGATTCAGTGATCAAGCAAAAAGTTTAATAGCTCTAGTGAGATAATGATTAAGGGAAAAACTACAATAAAAAGAATTAGTGATTCATTTGGTTGTACTGGGAAGGCAGACATTTTCTAATAATTAATTAGCTAATTTAAAGCTTTCCCCTTTTCTTTGTTCAAGTAGTAACTTGGGTCCTTGTAAAGCAATAGATCTTAAACTGTAATGTGGAAAATGATTATAATGTGTAAAATAAACCTACAGTTCTATGGACAGCATGTGACTACTTTAGTAACAAATAGGCAGATCCATCAAATGAATGTATAGTTTTCAGATTCATTTAAAACCTTTCTGAAACTGGAGATATCACTTCATGTATTTGTACTTCTTGTATCTCACATTTGTCCATGTTTTGAAAGACCCACAGCACAATAGTAGAACACATGCTTTGCTTATAGGTGGTCCCCAATTCAGTCCCTATCATTTCTAGTTGAAAAATCACAGGTAACATGGCAAGAAAAGATCTCTGCCTCCTGTTGAAGGCTCATTGCCTACTGGAATAAATGAAAGAGGGGGGAAATTATCAATAATGTTGACAGCTTTTGATGTGCATACTTTTTATTTGCCATGATAACTATTGTAATGTTACCAATAGATATAGATAGATGATTTTATTTGTGCACATCCTTTTAAAGAAAAAGATGTATGTGATCTGTCATGTTAAATACTATCTGATTGTCTTAATTCTAAAGGAGTATGTATGTGTGCACACCTGTGCATTTATCTATAGATAAAGATATGAGAAAATGGGATAAAAGTAGTGTTCTAGAAATAGACATTGCACATAATTATAGGTCTACCAAATGCTTATATAAACCTGTGAGTGCAATAATTTTGCCTGTGAAATTCTGTATGTGTCTACTCAGAACTAAGCCCCATTGAGTTTAATGGGATTTACTTCTAAATAAATCTGTAAAGGATTGTAAAATGTCATCCTGTCCTGCTGGATGAACACTACCTAGCCATTTTATAAACTATGAAATCATGTGAGGTGTTTTAAGGGCTCAGTTTAGTGAAATATTTATATTTGTGGGACTTAATAGCTGAGGAGTCCCCTTTTACCAAGGCATGTATTACTGATTTGTGATCTGTTAAACAGTGATGGCTGGTGAGATGCCAAAGGTACTAAGGGACTGCCACTTAGCATCAGCAGCAAGTGATGGAGAGGCTCTGACTGGCCAATGGCTTGGACATCACTGGCCTGAGTGCCTGTGCTGGGGTGTCCACAACCACATGGTTGCTCTTCCCTTACCTCTAGTGCTGCAAAGAGAATGCAACACTCCTTCTCTCAGTGCTTAGCAGGGCGCTTTTTTACCACCCGCCTCAGTTTTCCTCAGGAGCTGCTGACATTTGAAAGTTGCCTCTCATAATTTGTTAGCATAACATAGGTGGGACATCTGATTAGATCAATTTTGGTAGGTGCAGCAGTAATGTATGAAGCCTCCAAACAATTAGAGAGAACTGTTAATCAGAATCAGAATCATGTGCTGAAGAACTCAAAAGTATGGATAGGGCTACCCCACCCACAAAAGTTGATCCAAAATTATATAATGCATTTGCAGTCTTGAGAAATTTTTCTCCTCACTACCAACAGCCCTGCAGGGAGACTGGGATCTCAGATTCTATAGAATAAAGGCCATAGCTTCATACTAGCTGTCTATTGAAAAGCACTTGAAATGGAACATGTTTTATGTGTGCTTCCTGAACTGCCAGGGCCTGACTGCTGATTTCTTGGTCCACCAAGCCAAAACCTTGGGCCCACTCAAATAATCCATGCACAGGAGTATTTTCTGATCTCATCCGTGAAATGTTGGAAGGTCTGATCATCACCTACAGAGAGATGTCATTGACAGCATATTCCTTTTGTCTTCAAACCTCAGAGCACCAATGGAAAGAGGACACATGAAGGAGATGAAGAATTAAAATGTGCTTTGGCTTTCACCTGATTTATTGTATTTTTGGTCTCCTGCCATATTTATCTCCTGCATTTAGCCTTCCTGCCACAGTTCTTTGGTAGAGCTGCCAGAATACAGCAGGTTCTTGTGCCAGTAATATATTTTCCCAGTTTCAAATCCTGATTGTGGATTTTTAGATGTGCAACTAAGTCTTGTGTTACTTCCTTTCCAACTCCTATTCCTTCTGTTAACAGCATGATTTCTACTACAGTAATCCAACTTAATTTATACATATAGTGGCCTATGTGTCAGGGCAGATTGGTTATGAACAGGCTCTGGATTCTGTTCTCTGTTTATGCCCTCACTGACTTCAGTCAGACTTAACTGTGTTAACTGTGGTTTAGTTCTTAAAACAGCAAAGAAGTAGATATGCTAGCTTCTAGTCTATGGGACTTCAAGCTGATGCATTAAGGGGCTCACATCATTGAATGATGCTCCATATACACCCCTCTCTCAAACTAGTTTTCAGGTCCTACATCTGTTTTTTTACTGATTGGTTCCATAGCATTGGTTAAATGATATTTATAGGTAAATACTGTGAACACACACACCTTAAATATTAAGGTGGCCAATTATTAGGAGGTCACTTTGCCATCAGTTAAATACAAGCAAATAAATATTACATCTTGAGTACTCCTCTTGCTAAAGTTGAAGGGCAGGTAACTATATGCATATGGCAGTATATGCCAACCCTAATAAAATTTTCATGAAGGCTTGTATAAGATACAGTTAGGCAACCTGGTGCTCTCCAGATGTTTTGGGCAAAAAAATCCTCTATGTTGGGAGTAAGGATGGCAGTCTTGGGCGGTTGTTCTCTTGGACTGCTGGCTGCATTCCAGATGCTGATTCAGAATCAGAAAGGGAAGAATATTTCAGTGAGAATGAGGATGGGCAGATCAAGATTCTGAGATGGAGGAGGAGAGGGAAGTGATTATCCCAGGAGCAGGTGCTTTGCCAAGCCAGGCAGTTCCTGGGAATGGCCCAAACATACAGCCAGTGGGAGGGGTCTCTGAGGAAGAGAAACCCTGGAGGTTGGGTTCAACAAACCACTCTGTGCATGCTCAGAGATCCATTCTGAGTGTTTTGTACTTGGGAGCAATAAAGAACAACAACCCTAGGGCTGTATTTCTGGTGTGATCAGGCTGTGCTAGGAATGGAAGCTAGCTGGAGAGCTGCAACAGTTGCTAAACCAAGTAGTGACATTCTTTCTAATTATATATGAGACCTGAAGACATCAGACTAAGGGGAAAAGTAACCCTGGCCCTAGAATAGAAGAGCTTGGAAGAATCATGCAGAGGAAGCCCCGCAAATGATTGGATCTGTGCAACAGAGAATCTGTCCACACTGAACCCTGTGGTGCAGAATGCACTGGATGCAGCTCTAAGAGTCAAAGAGGCAATAATCACAGGAGAACTCAGAATGCCTTAGAACAAAGAGATCGATAGCTTGACGATGGGGAATGAAAAGGAACCTCAGAAAGGTTTCTGCTTAGTTGAACTACATGGCAAAACCTCACTTTCAAGAAAATTACATATGGTTTTGCAGAACAAAAACGTCTCCCAAGAAATGCCCTGAAACTGCTAATCTATCTTGGGGTGAGCACACTTCAAGACTGGACCATGTTTTCCACCAAGACTCTACACTGTCCAATTTACAAGTATCCCTATGGGCTGTCTGGCTGGATTGCTGACTTGGTACTTAGAAAGGCAGCTGCATTTATGCACTGCTCTCAAGTTTTACGTAGTGCAACTCCCTTGATAAGTTATGGCTGAGTGACTTTTTTTAAAAAAAGCTGACAACCTGTAATCTTAAGAACATGCAACTGGAACACTGGAACTATTATTTTAAAAGTATTAAGGAATAATGTGACAAGGCACTCCAGAAGATGATCGTGTGGTTTTATTGCACCTTTGGTATTTAATATAATGTGAGAGGATTTCATCACATCCAGGGAGAAAGTACTCCAATATCTATACATATGAAATAAGGCCCACAGTTACTTTCTCAATAAATACCATTCAAATTTGCTGTAAATCTTAGCCAAGGTATGCATCTCTTTATATGTGTCTTATGTATATTTAAGCTAAAATAAGGGAAGTACTGGATATTTTCTTTTGATATGTAAATTATTGGACACCATCAGTTCTCTAATAAGTTTTTCTCTTGCAAAATCTCTGCTTGATGACAAACTTTATTTTAAGAGATACGGGGTTTTGTTCATTTAGATGAATTTTAAACTTCCTTATATAATGAAAAAGCAGCATATCCATCCGTTCTATCCCTGATTCTCACAACGGCTTCCTGTAGTAGCTGACTATACACTAATCACTACTTTGCTACATGAGATGCTATAGCAGAAGTGACTAATGGAATGCATACAAAGCACTATTCTGCTTTCACATGGCAAAGTTAAGCATCTAGTCTTCAACATACCATGTAACTGGGTACTTTTTGTCATGCTAGTCCTACCACCAGGAGCTTCTTGTTGTTGTTGTTGTTGTTGTTGATGTTGTTGCAGCGACTAATTGTCCACCCTGTCACAGTGTCAGGGAACAGTACTGATTCACAGGTCTATATGTTAAAAATCTCAGTATGAAGACTCCCCCATATAATACATTTCACCCATCTGTATATCAAAATAACCTTTCTGCACATTCAGAAGGTGAGAAAGCTGTGAAGTTTTGATGGGTGTGGAATTCTGACAGTGGTGATATACAAATCTGTTCATGCTCATGAAAAGAAGTAAGAATTTTGAATCTGTGGACAAGTTCTCAATGGTGCTCATCTTAAAATCTGCAAATCCAGCAGTAACACTGGAGAGTAAATATCCTTAAGTAGTCAAGAAAAGGCCCGAAGACCAAACTACACATTCTGCTAATTGCATAGCTATAGCTAAGCCTGATGTTTTTATTTACAGCAGTATAACTGTGGATTATCTCAATATGAATTAGAACAGGTGTCCTCCAGGATGGAAGAAATAACCCTTCTCCTATTTCTTCTTTTACCCTCTGAAATTCCAACCCCATTTGCAAGGGGATGGGGAGAAAAAACAGAGATATTTCCCTGGCATGTGAGGTTACAGTTTTGAGCATGGATTTATTTTTTAAAGCTGGCTGAGGGGTGAGGAGTCATTTATTCAGTTGGCATTTTAATGCATTCTTAGCTAATTTGGAATTTTTGGATTATTAGGTGAACCAAAACTCAGTTTTCTTTCAAAATTTGCACTGACCCAAATTTTACAACTAAGTTCTGCAGTAGGACAACATCTACAAAAACTAATATTAGGGTTTTTGTACTAATTATATTCTAATTGTACTAATACTAATTATATTCCTAATTATATTAGGAAACTTGCTTGCAAAATTGTGTAGTTTAGGAAAAACAATCTATCCAAACTGGAAGAATAGATATCAGAATGGCAGATGTAACATGGTGCATGCTAGAGCAAAGAAATTAGAGTATTGGTAAATGTTGTATGATGACTTATGAAGGTCATTGGAATATGTAAGTCACAGAGTTGTTACTGAATTCCCAAATTTGGTTTGAACTATTACATACCAAAATCTGTCAGCACAGGCAATGAGGCACTGATGAAATAAAATGGGGAAATAGTGAATGACGGACTAAAGTAGTTCATCCAAAACATATCTGTGTACATATTAATACAACTGTGGTGACACATCTCCCATTCGCAGGTGCTGGGTAAGAGGGGGAAAAAACCTCCAGTTTGTAGAGCAATCCTAAAATGTTCCTTTGGGCTGAATTGATTCAGACAGAAATTTCTGTGTCTCTTTTTTATTAAAAAGTGAAAAGCAATTCTAAAAGGAATTGTAAGAGTTAGAAATTGAATGGTTGCTTAATGCTTCCCCCTAACCCTAACCATTCCCCCTGTCACCAGCTGCTTCTCCCTCTCATTCTCTCTTGGTTTTCTTCTGTGCAGTGAGGAAAAGCAGAGATTGTTTTTAGCAAGAAAGCAACAGTTAAGGAAATAGTTAAGATCCCCTTTCTTATTACCACTCTTATATTCCCATTTCATTTTCATTTTGCTCATTTACCAAAGCATTCTAAAATGGAAAGAATAAAAAGCAGATTATGTAAAGTAGAGCAGTTACATGAGTTTTGATTCTGATCCTAAAGGGGAAGAGTCATTGGTTGTTTGTTCATATTACTGTACTTATGCCAAAATATGCAACCCATCCCTGCTATGTCTGGAGCTCTAGTCTTCTGCCCAAAAGCCCTGTTGGCACCACTACCATGGACTGCACAACTGACAAGGAAAGGCTCTTTAACAATTCCATCACAGAGAATCTTGTTAACACTAAATAGGGAAGAGAACAGAAAAAAGGGATTAAATATTTGATTTATCTCCACTCCTAGACAGTGGAAGGAACTTCTGTTGGCATTTATAGTAAGCCAAGGGCACAACCCAGTGCGAATGGATCATATGTAAGTTCAATTAATTCAAATTAAAAAGCTAAATATGTGCTTTATTCTCTCAGCTGTCTGCAGTGTACCCAAAGAGAACATCTATATTACTGATTTCCTTACGGTATGTTCAGCTCAGTATTTTGCTTGATTGAAGCTTTAGCACTATGGATGCTTCCAGCTGTGGCTTTTATGACACCGGTGCCCTGTCTCATTCATGGAATCTCACCATCCTTTTGGCTTACTGCAGAAAATCCATTAAGGGCAAAAAGGAAAGATGGCATCGCTGCGCAACGCCTTCTGACCAGCTGTGCTTGGAGCTGTCTGTCTGGAAACATCCTGCATGAGTGGGTGTGTAGCAAAGTTCCCTGAAAAACAAGCCCTGCAAGGAGCAGAGTGCACTTCCTGACATTCCTAGCCCCATCCAGGATGACCTGGTGATAGTGTCCTAAGGCAGTGTGCTGGCGGGCAGAAGATGAGAAGTATGAACTTGGAGGTTTGAATCTGATGCCGGGAGGGGATAGAATGCGCTATCACACATTTGGGTCCTCAGACAAGTTCTCAAGGCAAGAAAACTATCATTTTCTGGTTATTAGCTGGAGGCAGAATTCTGTTCTGTGGCTTTGTATCTTTGTGCTTCCTAATTGAAACCGTTATTATGGGCTTTTTTCTGAAGTTAAGATAACTCAATAAAAGCTAAATGGCCAGATCTTTGGAAAAGTTCTTTACCAAGTGTCTGGAAACAGTGGATCAGCAGGTAGGAGGAGCACACTTGTCATAAATTAGCCGAGAGTGCACCGGGGGGGGGGGGGTTTATTTTTTTTTTTTTTGTATTTTTTGTGAGCCGCCCCGAGGCTTTGTTGCGATGGGGGTGGCATAGAAATGTTTTAAATAAATAAATAAATAAATAAATAAATAAAAGGAGCACCAGCCAGTTTCAGCTGTACAAAAATCAGACACACTTGTCAGGCTCTTGAACAGTGAAGCAGTTTTCAGATAAGGTCCCTGATTCCGTGAACAAAATCCTGAGCTCATCTGGCAATGCTGCCAACACCAACTAGCTAATTTTCTGTTTGCACTCTCTGCCCTGCACTTGCTTTGTGATCACCCATTTTTTATCATTATTTTCACTATGAAAGCACAGGTCTCTTGTTATTTGCCTGCTCGCAGATGCTTGCATTAAACTTTGTCAGGTTGCAATTTTACTAAGTGCTTAAGGCTAGGCTGGTTTGGAAATGCCGGAGGCAGACGCAAAGGAAGCACTTCTGGCCAAGACCTTGGAACCTTTTCAGATGGTGGTCGGTTCATACATGCCAGGCTGGACTATTAGTATTTATTTATTTAGAGTTTTTATATAACATATAAATAAATAAACATGATACAAATACAATTAAAATCCGGAAACACCCTGGCTGCACAATTAAAACCTATAGATATTAAATGTTGTTAAAATATTGTTTCAATAAAAAGGTCTTAGCCTGGCACCGAAAAACAAATAATGATGGCACCAGGCAGACCTCTCTGGGAGCGCATTCCACAGATGGGGCGCCACTGCAGAGAAAGCCCTCCTCCAGGTACTTTGCCTCCTGATATCTCTCCCAGAGGGCTCCTGAAAGAGGGCCTCTGCTGCCAATCTCAAGGGGCAGGAGGGCAAATAATGAAGCCGGCGTTCCATTAGGTATCCAGGTCCCCAGCCGTTAAGGGCTTTGTAGGTGATAACCAGCACCTTGAATTGAGCTCGGACTTCAATGGGGAGCCAGTGAAGCTGGTAGAGGACTGGGGTTATGTGAGAGTAATGCTCAGTCCCCGTCAGCAACCTGACTGCTCTATTTTGCACCATCTGAAGTATCCGGACTGTCTTCAAGGGCACCCCCGCGTAAAGCATGTTACAGAAGTCCAATCGGGAAGTAACCAATGCATGTGTCACTGTCGCTAGGCAGTCGTCCTCCAGGTAAGGACGTAGCTGATGGATTAGCCAAAGCTGAAGGAAAGCGCTCCTCGCCACCACAGTCACTTGAGCCTCCAAAGACAGTTCTGGGTCGAGGAGCACTCCCAAGCTGTGGATTCTGTCCTTTAGAGGGAGTGCAACCCCATTCAGGACAAGGTCCAAGTCACCTACCCTGGATCCCAAGCCACCCACCAACAGGACCTCCGTCTTGTCTGGATTGAGCTTCAGTTTATTTGCTCTCATCCAGCCCATTACCTCGGCCAGGCACTGGTTCAGTACAGCCACTGCCTCACCTGGATTGGTTGAGAAAGAGAAGTAGAGCTGGGTATCATCAGCTTACTGATGATTCTGCAGCCCACACCTCCAGATGACCTCTCCTAGTGGTTTCATGTAGATGTTGAATAGCAAGGGGAACAAAACAGACCCCTGTGGTACTCCATGGCATAGCTGCCATGGTGCAGAGGTAAAGTCCCCCAGCACCACCTTCTGGAATCGGCCGTTGAGGTAGGAGCAGAATCACTGCCAAGCAGTGCCTCCAACCCCCAGTCCCGCTAGCCTATCCAGAAGGATACCATGGTTGATGGTACAGAAAGCCACTGAGAGGTCCAGGAGAACCAACAGGGATGCACTCCCCCTGTCTCTCTCCCTGCACAGGTCATCATACAGGGCGACCAAGGCAGATTCAGTACCATATCCGGGCCCAGATAATCAGTCTCATCCAAGAGAGCTTGGCGTTGACCCGCCACCACCCGTTCCAACACCTTGCCCAAGAACAGGATTTTGGCCACCGGTCTATAATTGGCGGCCATCTCTGGATCCAGGAACGCCTTCTTTAGGACCAGCCTGACCACTGCCTCCTTTAGAAAGGCAGGCAGCTGGCTGTCCCTCAGAGAGGTGTTGATGACCTCCAGGATCCAGACACTATTACTTCACTGTATTGTATTGTATTTTATTTTATTTTATTTGAGCAAATGATGTGAGAAAAAATTCAAAAAGCAGCAAGTCTTTTGCCTCCTCATTGCTTTGTCCCATATTTCAGTCTTTCTTTAATTCTAGCTATGTACCCTATTGTTAAATGTAGTTCATGCTAAAGCATGGATCCAGTGCCATTTTCAAAGGCACTCACTGCAAACAGAAGTCTGACCATCTCTTCCCCGAGCACACATTCCTCATTGTGTAGAAGCATGATATTGAACTATTGATGATAGATACAGGGGTGTGTGAAAATGATGTTTCTGTTCGCAAGCCCCAAAAGTGAATGCTAGCAGCAGAGATTTCTTTGGAGAAGTTCTCACGAAATCATGAATAAGCAATTATATGCATTCTTAGACAATGCACACCCTGAAACACATGTTTTCACCCACACACACACATTTTTCACACTTTATCCAATGGGAGGAAGGGTGTGCTTTTGAAAAATATGCACAGAAACATGTACATTTTCCATTCAAAATGTGCACTTTTCTCATTTGAAGAAGCAGAAAAGCAGATTAAAAGTGAAAATGCAAGTGAGCCTAAAGTCTTGCAAGAAATTCGAAATGAATTGCAGAGACTTTTAGTGAACTTGAAAACTGAAAGTTCTTCTATCCCCAGCTGGATCCTGGCTAGAGCATTTATATTATTATGAATTACTGCGATGAACAAATTCTCATTGTTACCTCCTGCAAATGTTCTTTGTCTATTGAGGGTTTTGAAGACCTTTATGTGAGTCTAGATATATGCTCTCCATTGTCTAAGTTTGTGCTTGATCATGGATCCACCAGTTATGTGTTCCCTGTTATCAGACATCTGGTGCAAGGTCACAGAGAGTGCTTCTGCCCTGTTAAGAACAGGAACTTCTTTTTTATCATTTGGAAATGCTCTGAGTTGATGAAGGGTTCAGTTTTTGAAGAATGGGGAAAATTAACAATCAAAGAATGTGTCTCAAGGAGTGTTCTATTTCCACAAGAGAATGTTTCAAATGAATAAAACACAGTGTATTTTTGGAACATCCAGGACATGGGTTTTTCTTTTCTATTTTATAATGATGGAAGATACACAAATGGATAAAAAGAAGTTAAATTACCTCATTTGAGGGTGAAAATAATAAATTGAAGATTTTGTTTTGTTTGAATAGGATGATTGTTTATTTTAGGAAAAATCAATTTTGTACAAAGAGATTTAACAGCCCCAAACCACTTACACTGTTTGAAATGTTGGACTGGGACTTGGAAGATCTGAATTCTAGTTCCCACTCAGCAGTGAAGGTCACTGTGTAACTGTCAATCAGTCACTGACTCTCAGGAAGACCTTGCAAGCTGCTTTGGGCTTTTTGCAGGAGGAGAAAAGTTGTGATATCAATGTCATATATACATAATGCATATAACAATACATTTAGCCACTTGGTATATTTGTAAAGTGTTTGGCTCATAAAATACAACAATATTTATCATATAGATAATTGGGTTTATCACTTCTGTTTGAATGCCATATTACAACTCTCTCATAGCTGAGAATACCTGGATGTCCCTACTCCAGAATTTGTAGGCACACTGCATGAATGTAGGCTTTCTGCTGTAGTATATGCCTGTGCATCTATAATCATGACAGCTGATCCATGAGGTTCTTACATTCCAGTGGCATGTTTGTCTAAACTCATTGACAAATTATAATATGAGAAACAGCCCATTCATCTAAAGCCATGTGAGCTATGAGTTGTACCCAATATTAGTCCTAGTTGGAATAGAACCATTGAAATGAATGGGACAAGGTGATCATAACATTGGCTCTACCATATGAGGATTTACATTGGATACTGCTCTATGATACAATATGTGAAGTGGCCCTGATAATAGATCTATGCAGCTTAGAGATGATAAAATATATTTGCAGCTATGTGTCTCATCAAGTACAGTGTGAGACTATATTATACCTATACATTTTATTGAGCAAGAAATGATGGTGCATTATCAAAATGATTTCATCCTACTTGCTCAGGACAATGGTACACAGGTTATCCTATTCTTAGTCACAATCCTCCTTTCATAATGTTATAATATAGTTCAGCTTGAGTATGTGTGCCTGGCAAGAGAGGCTGGTAACTACTTGTGTGTGTGTGTGGGGGGGGGGGGGGTTGAGCTTTATAGGAGCTTTGCAGGAGCTATCCATGGTGCTGAACTCCTGTAAAGCTACAATAGAAGTTCCACGGATATACTGACAATTGGCCAGGGGTGACCCAGTGAATCTCAGCTCCAAATCTACCACTGTTTACTCATCTATCAGCTCTGTCTTATAAGGTAGACTACAACTGTATAAGGACAATGAAGTAGGAAATGTAGCCCACCCCACAAATTGGATCCAGAGTTCTGTGAGTGTCCCTTCGTGAAATGGCTTTCCCACTCCTTCATCCCCCTATAGCCTTTTAGACCACATTCTGGCCCTGTCCAGGGAAAGGAAAAAATGGTTTTTTGTGCGGAGTCTGCAGTGGGGAGAAATGGGCAGGAAGCCCCACTGCATAAGCAGACTTTGCCATACAACTCTTGATCCAAGGCTTTGAAGATGTACACACCAGTATTTTATACAAGGTAGAAAGAAATACCGCAGTTTGTTTTTCTTGTTCTCATATCATAGTGATATA
The DNA here is from genome assembly GCF_004798865.1 of Varanus komodoensis. Classification (NCBI taxonomy): domain Eukaryota; kingdom Metazoa; phylum Chordata; class Lepidosauria; order Squamata; family Varanidae; genus Varanus; species Varanus komodoensis. Next base: position 8,936 of record NW_025335560.1, on the reverse strand, counting down.
GTGCCCTACTTCCAAATTTCGCGTATCTGTGTTTGGCAGTCAAATCACCTAACATCTTGAAGTATTCAGCAGGCATTGTGTTCTGTTCTGTTCTGTTTTGTTTTCCTTGAGGCATAGTTCATTTAGTTTTACACCAGCACCCATAACTCTTCCATTTGTGACTTCAAGAATATTGCATTTTAGAGAGTATAGAGGGCAGCCCATCCCATGGAGCTACATTGCAGCTGTACACTGGGCTCTATTGGTTCTGCCCACTTCTGAAAAAATACTCATTTCCTTTGCTGTTCATGAGCTCAAATACATTTTTGAATGTTTTCAGCTAGAAATTTTCTCCCTGGTAAATGCCAGAGTACTCAGTTCCATTTACACATTAGATTGAATGCATATTTAAGCTGATTTAACTGCTCTGATAAAAGTGGATTTCTCCACCCCTTCCTTCCCATGGCAGCCCTTTCAGCTCCTTGAAAATGCTTCACAGAGATGAGCTCTATGTACCACTGCTATCAATGCTTTTTTTTTTTTTTTGCTTTCCTGTGCAGAACCCTCCTTCTTTTGTCTCTGATCTGCAGAACAAATATTATAGTAACACTCCCTGCCATTTCAAATTGACTGCCAGCTCATTTTTCTTACTGCTTAAGGTGGTGGCAGATATGCTCATATAATTAGTAGGATAATATCAAAGGGTTTTAAGGATACTAGAGATTAGGAATTTATCTCTAGCCCTTCAGAATGCCCAAGCATAATTAAGTTTAATTAGCAAGATGATTCCACTTTCAGGAATTTCAGAATTCTTTAAGCAATGGCTAAAGCAGCTGCATCTGCTTCCTGTAGTAAGTAAATTCTTTGCTGTGTTTGTCACATTCTTGGTGAGACAAATAGAGGCTTTTGCTGGCATAGGGTATTTTGCAAGTTTCTTTCTGATTCCTAAGAGCTGAAGTTCTCACTAAACTTTCATTTGCTTTTCCCCAGTAGGAAGAGGTGGGCACAATTGCTTTCCCACAAACCGTCTTCCAAATGAATGAATAAATGTTTTCTTTGTCTCTTTGAACAGAAGGACTGGTAGGTGGGTTTTCAGAACCCTTTGCTTTCAGTCTACTATTTCTGTGTTCCAGTATTTGCTGTTAAGCCACATATTAACGTGTATATCAGTATGCATTGCTTCCCTTCTTAATCAGAGAAGATGTTATAGAGAATGGGAGGGGTGCTGTATAATAGATTTAAGTTATACAGCTTCTCTTTAAATATTAATTCAGTTACATACGAAACAGGGTTAGATATGTAAAATAGGTTTCATGCTCCTCACTAGCCTGATGTACCATTTTTAACCTTTTCTCTTCTGTTTTCAACATATCATAACATATATCCACAAGAAATATGAATTCATGGCAATATGGAATAAGGGAACAGAGGTGGAGACCTGGGAGATCCAGGTTCTAGACCCCACACAGCTCACTGGGTAACTTTGGATCAGTTACTTCTCAACCTAACTTACGTCACAAGGTTGTTACAAGGATAAAATGGAGCTATGTAAGCCAACTTGAGTTCCTCACAAGAAGAAAAGGAGTGGGATAAAAATGCAATATGAGGATGATGTTGACTGAAGTCTCTGTTGGCATGGTCAATGGTCTGGATTACTTGGGAGCTGGTCCAAAATGTCTGGAGATCTACTTCAATCTACAAGTCAGATCAAGCATTGCTCAGGCAGCAAAGTCACTGTGCAAGTGCACAGGTATGTACTTTGCTGTCACGGTCAAGAACAAGGTAAACCAGTTGAAACAGAGAGCACCAGATACCACGTCATCTCAGTGCTGATTGGCTGAAGTTTATGATGTCACAAATCCAGTTCTATCTCATCTCAGAAGCAGTTTGCATAGTGACATTGGCAACTTCCGTGATTGCCTTGTACAGACCATGAACTTACCCTGCTTATATTGTTTGGATACATTAGTTTGCATTAGTTTTAGCTCAGAGAAATTTTCACTCAGAGAAAGCATACTGTTTTAGGATGTCATGAAATGGGACAAATCCAAGGACACAGCTGGGAACAACAGAGTTTTAGATGAAACATTTGCAAAAGGAACAATGGATTTGACCAAAAGATATTCAGGAGGTAAATGGCTGTTTGGTCAGGTACTCCAGTCACGTAAGTCAAATCAGTCAGCACAGTTGTCCTTAGAGGGATAGCACTGGGTAGTATCCAGTTGTACTAGCATTTGAAATATAGATTATGTTCTGAAATATGTGCAAGTGGAGAATGCAATAAAGTTATGTAGTGTGGTTGCAGATGCAGTTGTGCTGCTTTCACAGTGAAAACATTCACGGGAAATCTGCTAGTTCCATTTGCAAAATGATACAATTGGATACTGCCCATTAAGCAACTTCTGCACATCCTCCTATAAAGCAGCTGGGCTTTTAGTATATGTGGTTTCATAACAATCAGCAAGAGATTAATTGAGAATAAGCTGGCTGAATAAGTCTGCTAAATGTTGACTGCAGATATGCAGAACCTTGATTAATATTCAAAATTGAAGGAGGACTCCTGGGGAAAATGTCATTCAAAGTGAGTGTTAGGAACTGAGCAGATCCATACACCAAACCAGGTGACTGGGCTTTTTGGGAGCTCTAAATTACTCATCTGAAAAAACAGCAACAGAGACACAACTTTACAGGCATTTATACAGGAAGGAGATTAAAGAGTTTCCTGTACACATGGTTTGTCTGTTAGTAAATTCATTTCAGACTAGGAACTTGATCATTTCTTTGGGTCATTCTGGAATCCTTGAGGCTCTGCCAGTACCACGTGGGCAGACCCAACATTTTATCCCTCTTTTTCTGCTCCTCTACTCCACTGTGTTCCTCGTCCTCCTCTCCAGGAGTCTCTTGGGGAAGGAGCAGATATTCTTTCCAGAGCTCTTATCTGATTGCTCGCAGAGACTATGAACTGATTGCTTAACTAGGGTTACCTGTTGCCCAGATGCTCTCAGTTTCCCATGTCTGCCTTAATGTCACACAGTACTGAAACCTGAAAGAAAGTGCTTTTCTGCACTTGCCCAGCTGGACATGTACAAACGGCCTGGCTACCTAAAAAGGCTGAGCATATGGCTCAGCATCACACTTAAAATGTGAGCAGTCTTAACAGAATGCTCTAGCACCTGTCACTTTCCTAATCTATTCCAACAATCTAGCAATGACAATAAACACACGGATAAAATAAATGGTTCTTCCAGTTTAATATTTTACATGACAACATGGTTTCTTGTCTCTCACATTTTAGGTATGCTGCCCAGTAGCCCAGCAACTGTGGTCATGTGCAGGATCAGTTGCTTGTTTCTCTCTCTCATTTATACCCTACCTTTCCTCCTGGAAGCTCAGGGCAAACTAACGTAAGAGAGTTGTGTCTTTCTTCATGCTAGTTGCCAAAACAATCACAATAGTTTAATTTTAGGAAAAGTTTGCATCTATTTTTTTAAAAATTCTAATCCTACATTAGCTTTCATCAATAAAGTGCTTTTGTTTTGTTATGCTGACATGACTACCACATCAGAGCAGTTTTTTTCTTCTGTGCCCCAGTAATGAGAACAAAAAAGGCATTCCATCTACCCTTGTGCTGAATGAAGGAATATAGAAAAGAAGATGGAGTTGAAGATGCCACTCTATAGAACAAGCCAGGAGTGATCACAACTGGCTGTGTCACCTTGCCATCGATCTCTAACATAATAGTGAGTGCTGCTTGGGTCTGCAGAATGACTTGCAGTCTTTCAATAGAATATCCCAGTATGAAGGATGCAGGCACAATAAATGTGCATGTGTGGTGAGGAAGAATTGCTCCTGCTGCCTGCTCCTAGCTTCTGTGCACTGAATGGACGCACATCTAAGCCATGGCAACATCTGTGCTCTCCGCGCAAAGACCCTGCCTTTTCCAGCCTTCTAAATCTCTCATATATGTACAACTTGCATGTGAGTAGGCACAGTGCATACAGAAGCAATATGTAGAATCTGGGAGAAGAGACAATAGGAGGATCCTGCACGTGCCCTATATATTGTATCTCTAAATTTCAAACCAGTATATTCCTCACTACTATCAGAAGCAAGGTAAGAGCAAAGCTGAAATGAGCATTCCAAAGTTTTTGGGAAGTTGAAAGCACAGATTTTTGGGTTTTGTTTTACCTTAATTGTGCAAGGAGCATGGAACTCTCCAAAGTAACATCTCTGAATGTGATGACGGCACACCATACATTGAGATTGTGCTCTTATTGCTACCACAGAATTTCTTCCCCATGCTAGGTATGATATCAAATGAGCTTGTCCATGAGTAAAAGCTTTCCACCATGGAAAATTTCACTGGGGAACAATTCCACTCCACCTTCCATGATGCAGAAAATCATCAGACCTTTGGCTAGATAACAGGTAGTACACAAAGTAAACAATGTAATTATTGTAGCCACTGATGTGTTTATCTTTACCAATATTTAGATATTTTATCAGTTTGACAAAACTTGAGAATCATATCACCTTATTCTGTATAAAATGGTCTTGAGAAGAGTTGATAATACTAGGAAATGAGCTATGGAGTGAAATGTCAGAAATTCCAATTCTGGATTAGGTATGAAGCCCATATGGAATTCTGGGTGCAGAACTGCAGAAGACAAAGAACCATGGCTATCCCAGATATAGTAAATAACATTATGTGTTTGAGCATAAAGTTTGTAATGATTGAGGTTTTGTGATATATTCCTTCTTTATTTCCTTTTCCTGAATATAAAAAACAGATGTTTAAGAATTCTCTTACATACCATAGATATTCATCCTGTAACCTCTGGCCAAGAAATGGAAAGTGAAAGGAATACCAGAACCTAGAGTACCTTGAAGCACCATGTTTTAAATGCTTGACTTAATTTGTCTGCTTCTTGTTTTCTTTTCCCATCTTATTAAATAGATGTGGGTGGTCAAGGTGGTGTTCAAGTCTCAAGTGGATAGAATGCCAGAAAGGAACAGGAAGAACCAAGATGAAATCTCTGATCACTTTGGCCAGTGACCATCTCTTAGCTTAACTAAGTTCAGCAGGGTTGCTGTGAAGTTAACAGCAGTGGGGACTAAATAGTGTATAGCACCCTTAATTCTTTCGCAGAAGGGTAGAATGAAAATGAGGTCTGTCTTATGCCATCAAAAGAAGCTTTTTCCATGCATTTATTCACTGATTATTGCAAATCCTCTTTTACTTGCTGATCTTAGAAAATGGCAGCTACAGAATTCATGCCCCAGAATGGATATGCCCACTTAAGTTAAATATATTCCCACATGAGCCTGAAATACATATAAACTTCCAGATTCTATGCATATCTATTTTATGGACACATGACAGATTCAGGATTGTATCAGTTTTCAAAATACTTTACAGTCTTCTAGCTTGAAGCTAGAAAACAACCACAATAATTATTTTAAATAGTGAGACTGAAGCTTGTGTAGAGCTGATCCAACTCTCTTCACAAGACCACACTAGCAATTTGGAATTACAAGAAATAGACTTTTATTTATCTAGGGCAACAGCCAGAGGTGGCTGCTGTAAAAAAATCATTCCTTACATATCCGCTAAAAATGAATTATTTAAGTCAGAGTGTATTGCTTTGTTGCCAGGAAGTATTGAATTATAATATTTTATCCACTTAAATGACATTGTCCCATTGAAAATAACACTTGACTTTAGCCTGAATAGACTACTGTTTTCCAAGTTCATGCTCCTTCTCAGTCATTTCTTTGTTTGAAGCCCCAGGGAAGAAATTAATCTGCAGCATTCTGTCTGATGGAACTGCCATAAATAGCAGTTTGAAATGCTGAGGAAAACTAAAGTTTGTTGAAGGTGGAGAGGCCAAAAGTAGCTGTCTGATCCTGTGCACTCCACTCAAAAGATAGGGTTAAAATTTCAGATTCTCTGGTGGGAAAATTTCAGAAGGTGATGTTAGAGGACTGTTGCTCTACCCCTTGGGAAATGTTCTATATGGTGTTGCCAGGTTCAGTGTTGCCCCACATGCTGTCTAACATCTTTATGAAGTCAAATCACTGAAAAAAATGGTTTGAAGATCTGTAATAGAAAGTGGTGAATGGGCTGCCTAGAGTGACTAATGCACTGGATGAAGGTTAGAAGCTCAGTCCAGATAAAGTAGAACTACCAAGCACTGTCAATGCAATCTGGCAGTGGTGGCAGTGATTGCCCTGCTTTGCTTGAGGTTATATTCACATTGCTACTTGATAGTCAGCTTGGTGTCCAAGAGCATCTTTGTGCAGCTGTAGCTTCAGCTGGGCAACAGGGATTTGGCTATTCTGCCAAGGAGTGAAGGCAGCGGTCTTTGGCACCTTCCGTACAGGATCTGTTTAGAACAGAACAGGAAGCCCTTAGGAGCAGAAGGTGGGAGAGGGGCAGAGTCATTTTTGCCCCTCCTAGCTCCTGAAAATCTTCACCACAATGAAGCCTAAGCAAGGCTGATTTCAAGGTACCTGTTCCAAATGGGCTGGAACGCTGAACAGAAGCACTCCCTTTTCAGGGCTGGGGATACACATCAAGATATTGTTGCAGGCCCCATCAGTTGACTACAATACCTATTTTTCATTCTTTGTACGCTATTGTATATTTTATTGCCTTTTATTAAGAGCTGTTTTGAGACATTGATACGATTATAAGGGTATAGAAATAATAGATAATAGTAAAGAGGTTTTAGTTCAACAGACCAACAATTCCTAGAACGAGGAAAAGATGTTAGAATCAGGGTAGGAACTTAAAATGCTCATTCTATTCCTGGAGATATAAACACAAAGCATTGGTGGGTGTAACAAGGTTCATTTTTACCTTTGTTTGTGATGTCCAGTGGTCAGTTGAACTCATCATCATCATCATCTAGTACATTTCTAAGTCTTGGGGTTGGTTCAAACACTCACATGCCTTCCCCATCCCTCCTTTCCCTGCAGACCCTTATCACTTCAGATCTATTCTAGAGGGTCATCCACCTCTCTGGAGAAGATTTGGTGTGATGGGGATCCTGCCGGTAGGAAGGGGGAATCTGGTCCACCAACAGTTTTCTTTCTGCTGGCAGAATGAAATCATTGGATACAACCCCTGCATGTGCCTAGTGAAAAGTATTTTATCAAATGTTGAATGCATTGAATAAATGAAAAGAATAACCCTCAGTATGGAGCAGCACGGGCAAGCATCTCATTTCTGAGGCACAGCTGCCACAGCTAAACCGCAGTCAACCATCCATACATTATTTTACAGTATCAGAGAAGGACAGACCAAGGGTACAGAAGGACAACCCAAATGATCTGATGGTTTGAACAACTTCCTATAAGGACAAGCTAAAGCAATTGCTGTTTTTTAGTTGATATGCATGGAGATATAGACAGAGATTGCTAACAAAGTCAGCCTGCATGGCTGTAGGTCAAGCTAGAATATTAAGTCACCTTTGCTAAGCTGGGTCTGCAGCCAGATGGGTGATAACAGTGTGGAAGCAGAGCAGGGGCTGGACTCCGTGGACTTATAGGCCCCTTCCAGCTCTACTTCTGTTCTAAATCATATGGCTCTAGATATATTAAGGGAGTGTAATGTAGGACATGATGGAAAGTGATAAAATTATGCATGAATTAATGAAACTGGACAGACACCATTTATTCCCTGTCTCCACTGGAATTACTCAGTGAAATTGAGTGTGGTAGATTCAGAACAGATAAAGGGAAGGTGCTTCTTCACAGAATGCATAGTTAACTGATAGAAATCATTGTCTTAGGATATGGTATAGGTTGCTTTATAGGGGGATGAGGCAAATGCAGGGCCAAGGTAATGAAATGGCATGGCTTGGATGCCAGTGGCTAGTTGGACAAGCAATGAGTCATAGCTATCCTTTCATGCCCTCTTGCAGCTGACCACTTCTGGAAACAGGATGCTGGTCTAAATAGACCTGCCCTCCAGTCCAGCAGGACTCTTTTTATACATGCATTATTACCTTTACATCCCTCTTTCTTTCCTCTTATACAAAACCAAAGGCAGCTTACACAGTCCTCTCCATTTGATCCTCACAAGAACCCTGTGAGGCAGATCAGGCTGAGAGTCATCCAGTGAGTTTCATGGCTAGCCCCTGCCCCTAGTGAGTGGGGACTAGAATGCAGAACTTCCCAGTCCCCATCCAACACAATCCTATGTATGTTTAGACAGAAGAAAGTCTTAGAACTCCAGCATTGCCATGCAAGCACTGATTTTGACGGTCAGCATTAGGCAGACGCTGTCGTTAGGATAGTACCATATTTCACAAAAATCCCACTTTTGTGTACTTACCACTTGCTGTTTTATTCATCTGTTCCTTCATTTACCTCTTCTGCCTCTTTCCCTGCCTTCTCTATGAGCAGTAGCCAAGGGAGTCGCCTAGCTTCTGCTGATTGTGTTGTGCCAGGGGAAGTGACCATTTTTGCAAAGGGATTTGGTGCTTCAGTAAGAAGCTGGAATGAGGAGAGGTGCACATTTGTGGACTGGGACAGATCAGCAGAAAACTGTTCTGTTAGTTCTGCTAACCTTTCCTGTCCTGGAAAGGGGTGTTTCTTCTTTTCTGGCTGACACAGCAAGCCGAGAACCTCTCTCGGGCAAGTGGCTGTTCTTTCTGGTACACAGGCCTAGCAGGATACTTCTTTGAGTCTCTAGTCCCTGGAAGCTGAGCAGCCAAGATAAATGCCCCACCTCTTTAAAGGTGAGCTAGGCTCAGTTATTCCTTATAAAGTGGACTAAAGGTGTCCTGTTTGAAAATAAGGGGATTAAGGATTCAATTTGAAGTTTATGGAACTGATCCATATAAATTCTCTTCCTTTGGCACCTGAAATATTAAGATGGCTGGATCAGATTATTTTTATTTCTTGGTGTGAATGGAGGAGGACAGACCCTGCCTGGCCCTGTCTGCAAT
>NW_025335559.1:13181-14813 GCF_004798865.1 Varanus komodoensis | reverse complement strand
GTCCACAGCCACCTTTTTACACGGGAGTAGGAGTGAATGTGTCCTTTCCCGCCCTTTCTAAGATCTCCTACTCGGAAAACTACGGGAGCGCCTGCCCGTGGGGGCTCCACCCCTCTATAACGTTAGAGGAATTCTCAGGTCAAGGGACCTGCGTTACGGGTCCAAATGGACCCCGTAAGGAGCCACGATGTGTGGCTACCTTACTCCTTAGCCCCACAGCACGACCCTACCTCCTAGCAGCCCCAAACGGGACTCTTTTCGCCTGCCGATCAGGCCTCACCCCGTGCATTTCCTCCACCCTTCTCCTAAAACCCAACGGTTCTGCAGCCACACCGGCGCCTCAGTCGGATCTTTGTATTCTTACTCTCGTGCTCTCAAAGGTTTTTCTTGCCGACGGAGAGATGACCCCTGGGGCCGCTCCCACAAATTCGCGCGTCCGGCGTGCTATGCCCCTCCTCGCTCCTCTTTTAACTGGACTGGGCATCGCAGGCTCAGCAGCAGTCGGGGCTGGCGCCTGGATGAAAGGCAGCCAAGATATATTCCACCTCTCTGAACAAGTTGATAAAGACTTGCAGGAGCTTCACGGCTCCATTAAATTCTTGGAGCGATCCCTTGACTCTCTCGTGGAGGTAGCCCTCCAAAATAGGAGGGGACTAGATTTACTTTTGCTGAAACAAGGCGGCCTATGTGCTGCCTTGGATGAAAAATGTTGCTTTTATGTAAATCATTCAGGTGTCATCCGCAACAGTCTAGACCTAGTAAAAGCTCGCCTAAAGGACCGAGAAAGGCACCGCCAGGAAGATTCCAACTGGTATCAGCGCCTTTTCAACTGGTCCCCCTGGCTGACCATTCTACTCTCGTCCCTTGTTGGACCAATTTTGGGGTTACTGTTTTTTCTCATCTTGGGGCCCCTGGTGCTCAGTTGGATCACCCGCCTTGTCCAGCAGCGTATGAATGCCACAAAAGTATTGGCATTTCACGTCAGATCCCATCTGAGGCACGATAATGTTTATAAACTCCACCCACTAACGGTCCGCGGACTCAATGATTCGACTCCCCAAAACGGCAGTGGGGAATGTTGTAACCCCCCTCATGATCAGGCATGATCATACACGTAGCCAGGGCACAGCTCATCACGAGCTAGAGGCATGGTCAGAGTGTTCTTGTTCTCATGAGGACAAGAACACGAACACGGATGTGCACGCTATGCTAAGGTGACAACAAAGCAGGCTTCACTCCAGCATTACCAGCACCACCACAGACATTATGCCCTTGTACCCACGCTTGCTTGCTTTTGCATGATAAATGGGCAAAATGTGCTCTCCCCTATTGTTTTTCTGTTGTTCCCCCATTGTTTCTCTGTTGCTCCCCTATTGTTTGCTGTCATTCAAGCATAAGTGTGAAAGAGTATAAAAATCAAATGTCTCTCCTCTGCCTGCTACCACACTCTCACGAGTGCATGGTCCCTGCCGGCAGGTAAAATAAATCCCTCTCGATAATTCCAACTAGTCTCTGGTCTCGTCTGTAATATCGCGCCATACAACAGACTCATGGCCGATGTGCTGCCAAGTGCCCCCTGCAGGATGACACCAGTCCTTTCTGTGCGGCTCCTTCCGAGTGCCCCGTTCCACG
>NW_025335559.1:7472-12392 GCF_004798865.1 Varanus komodoensis | reverse complement strand
TTTTTCTTCAGCCACTCTTTAGCCCAGTAATCAAACTGAAGTACATATGATACCAATTTACTTTATCCTGTCCCAGTGTTGCTTGTATCATTTCTTTACTCTTCATTTTCTGTAACCAATCTTTTAACCTAACAACGTATTTACTCTTCACTACTTCTCTCAAGTTACTTCTCAGAATCTCTGGGAATCCTTCTAACTCTGTAATTGGATATAAATGTGAAATCAATGGGATAAACAAATCCCTGAATTTATTCTGTATTGGAACCAGTTTTTTAAATAAAAGATTTCCTATCTTTTTAAATAATGTTGTTATAATCTCTTTTAAAATATATTTTAGATCCATTTCCATCTTTTAACTTATCTGGAATGACATTTAGTTTTAAGATCCATGCTTACTAAATATTATCTGTCACTGTTATGGAACCCACATCTGCATTACACTCTGGGTAACAAATTGTTAGATACATATATTTAATCTTGCCTTGAATAAGTCTTATGAACTGAAGAATAAAATGTATACCCCTTTCCATTTTCCTTTAACTCTCTCCATATAGCTTTCAAATCAATTTTGTTTACCATTTTAGTCAACGCTGTAGTATTATATTTTTATTCTTTACTAGGGTTTGATTTATCTTTCATGTTATCCATTACCATATTGAAGTCCCCAGACATTACCATATCAATGTCCCCAGGCTTCTTTACTTCTTCCAATTTCTTCTTTTGAAGAAAACCATCTGATTTTCATTTGGTTAATAAACATTAATTAATGTATGGTTCTCTCCTCTCAGCTCTCCATGTATTGTCAAAAATCTACCCTTTTCATCTTTTTTTACTTTATTTATTTAAATTCAACTATTTTATATATAATAATTCCCATTCCCCTTGACTTAGATCTTCCATACGCTTTCTCATAAATATTCAACCATGATACCTTTATCTTATTGACCCCTTCTTTTCTTTGATATGTCTCTTGCCATAATACAATATCTACTTTATTTTTATTTTTACACCTTCATTTCTTCCTATTAATCACATTCCCCAAGCCTTCCATATTCAAAGGTAATATTCTTACAAATGTAACCATTTTACATTTAAAACACGTATCCTTGCTTGTCCTTTGTGCACACCCAGAAATATACTTAAAGAAAACAAAACAAAACATCCCTAAGAAAAGCTAACAAAGGAAAATTACCTTAATCCCACCTCCAGAAATTCCATCACTACAGAAAAAACTACCCCCCCTTTTCCCCCAGAATACCATCATCCTGGGTACTTCGGAGGCTCCTTCCAATTTTACTTCACTCTCTGCATGTGTTAATTTAGTAGCTCTGGTTGGAACCAGAACTGATGGTCTTCTTGTCTCACATGTCCAGACAGAGTGGGTTCTTCGATGTGGTTGCCTTCATGGCATCAGCAAGATAGAACCCAAAAATCAATATTCAAAATCCAATTGTATCACTTATCCTTTGATCTGTATTCCACTAAATTAAAAAACCATTCAGTATTTGTCCGGCAGAAGGAGCTCTATATCCCCATCAAGCAACTGAGTTTTATTTCACCAAGTTAAAGTGATTATACATCAGTCCTGCAGCAGATGTTCTCTCAGTGGCTTCTTTGTTGTTTTCTTTTCCTTTAGACATAACAGTTCTTATCAAATACCCAGGAATGTACCTTATCACAATCTCTGTTGCGATAGATTTTAAAATAGATAGATTTTAAAATATCCATCTAGCTCTGAATGCCTTTCTACTTTATTTATTTTAAGATTCTATTCCACAGAACACTTTAAAAATTTAAAAGAAAATGAAACTTTTGGTTTCTTCCACAAATCTCAAGCCAGCCCCATTACTATTATTTATCGTATCATCTTATGCTGTAGCTGTGCTGAATCTAATTGAGTTTTGCTGTTGAAACTTTTAGTTTGTAAACCAGTCTCTTTAATTAGGTTTAAGTTTCAAAGTTCTTTTTCCCAACTATTTTTCAGTACAATCTATCTTAGTCCAGCACAGTCACAATCACTCCCACCACTGAGACTTTTCAGTTTGACAATTGGGCTTATTTACGACCTATAAAACAATACTTCCTTATTAAACTCTTACCTGGCAGCAGACTCTGTCTCCTTCAAACTGCATCCACAGGCATCTGCTATCTCCTGGTTTTTCTTTTCATTTTTGAATGATACATCAGGAGTTTTCTTTTCACTGTTGGATCATGGCTATTCACTGACCCATCTCCGCATTGGACCATTCATACAGATATTTCTAGTGTGATCAGGACAGGGCTTAAATAGGTAATACTTGTATGCTAATAATGGACCAAAGAGTGTGCTTATTGCTCTGTTTCTAATCACATAAGAGGGAAGAATTTCCAAGCAAAAGCAACTCTTTATTGAGGAGAACAATCCTGAAGCACAGGAAATGCAAGAGGAGTGAGGAATAAAGGTCTGCCCCCCTTCAGTCCCTTCAGAAAGTCACGTCCACACCATCATGTCCCCCATCTTCTCTTTGGAAACTTGGTCAAAGTGTTTGCTCTGTGCCACCATCAGGTGGTCCTTCCATTTTCCGGAGATCCCTGGAGGGAGAGGAAACCACAAAGAAGTTGAATGAACACACAAATGAGAAATGAACTTGGTCTTCTATGGTGATGGCTACAGAGGAGCCCTGTCTGTATGTGGCCTGGCTAGATCATAGGACTTCTCGCATTCAGCAGGGTGAAGGGGGGGGTGGGTTGTAAGCATGCTTGTCCAGGAAACACTGGAGCTTTTCCACTGGAGCTTTGCAAAAACATCAGATGTACAAGCATATCTCTGTGATGCAGATTGAGTGCAAGGACCCATGTGGGTGGGGTGAGCATACAGACATAGGTCTTTGCCCAGTGTAGGCCCCTTGGCACTGCCAGTGATGGCCTCTGTGTGGGTCAACATCTCTGGATGCTAGAAAGCTCTGCTGCAGAGGAAGACACAGACTGCTGTGTACACTCGCTTGAATCCAGTGAGGGACCTGCACCATGGCTTCCCTATCACCTTGACCTGTTCCCATTTATCTAATCAGCAGGGCAATACTGTGACTCTAAAAACAAATACACCCAGTGATACATTCACTTTCCAACACCCCTCCCCCCTCCCCCTCCCCCTCCCCCTTTTAAGTCATCCCGTATTTTTGATCCTAGGCACACAGGAAGCAACTACCCATGTGCTGATGTCCCTGGACAGCTGCAGTTAGAGCGTGCAAGGAGTGTGGCAGCGACAGCCAGAAGTCGTGGACAGTGGACACCTTGCCACACAGGCTGAATTCCTTGGTGAGTGGGCTAACATTTGGGTTGTAGGGAAAGGAGATTTTTGGTCCCAGTTAAAAATCAGTCATCACTTTTCCTGCTGCACTTCATTTAAAAACTTGATCCAACAGGTGCATAGGAACCTGGGCATCTCCTTTTCAGGCTGGATGCCCTCACTTGTGAGTAGCTTTTCTTGAACTCTGAGGCAATTTTAATTTTCTCACAGTGACCTTCTATTTTCACCTGGTGACATAGTTCTGAAATACCATTTTCAGGGTGTCAAAGCCCATCTGTAAACCGTTCATGATGCATGTTTCTCTGGTTGCAAAAAAAACAACACCGGGAAGTGCCTACAAGTGCTCTAGTGTAGTCCCCCTCTCTCCTCTCTCTTTTCATATGCAGGTATTTTCCTGCAATGTCATCAGTGACATATTTCGCCCACAAGGGCATCCCATTTGCAGAAGGTGAATACTCAGTGGACATACTCAGCTATGTGGAGAATGAATTCCAGCTCTTGGATGACGATACAGTGGTGGTCACTTACCCCAAGTCAGGTCAGTGGCGCTTTTAAAACTCTAAGGAGAATCCTCCTAAATGAACTATGACCTTTAGATTTGGATGGTGTAACTTGATTTCCCTTAAATGAAATGAAGAATGGATGCTGAACAATAAAAGAATTTACTTCCTTACAACCGTTGCTGAGCACCAATGCAGAAAGAATTTCAGAACGTCTCTTGATTGACCTATGCCCTAGAGTAAGTGCAGCTCACTCAGCCAGGACATGTCCTCTAGAATAGGGGATGATGGTTCACATTGTGCACAAACACCTACCCTAGACTACAAATGAAGACAAGATGCAGAAGCTCTGTGTGGCATTCAAGCAAAGCAAACTGTTCTCCAGAGATTTGCCCTTGTGTGAGAGCGTTGAAGTGCTTCCCTTTGCCCCCCCCCACCCCACTGGTGTGGTCCTCAGCAGCCATGGCACCACAGGTGGAGAACCAGCTTCACAGCAGGGCCAGCAGAATTCTGGGAACTGCCCATCTGCAAAGATCCCAGCAGCACCTCCGCCTCTCTTTCTCATTTGGAGGGCGACAATCTCGCCATGGCCAAGAGCTCCTTTCTGAATATCTCTTGCAGCGAGGAGGACACAGGGCCAGCCTCCCCTCCGTGCTGCCCCACACTTGCTGACAGATCGAAAGTGACCCATTCCAGAGGGTTCCAGGCTGCCACAGTGGGTTTTGCCCTCACACAATTTCCAGGAGTTCCTGATGATCAATAGCTACCTGGGAGTGCGGGCAGCTGTATTGTGTGACTGATCTCCCCTTTGCTCAGAGATTTCAGGCTGCAGTTCCAGCTTGGGGAGGCCTTTGCCACTCAGCAAATCTCTCTCTGTCCATCCATACACTTTAATCAGATCATACAGCAGAAATCGCAGAGTCAAATTCCTGCTCAAAGTTTCTGCTACCGCCCCGGTTCTGGAGTTTGCAGCACGAGAATTGTGACACAGCTGCTGCCACACATTGCAAGATGATGCAGGACTAAAGATCACTGTATGGTCATGAGAACTGCCGAGGAATTGCAATGGTGAAAATTCCAAATTGCTTGCATCTCTGGAGCAGGAGAAGGAGATTGTGGTGATGTCAATGA
>NW_025335559.1:0-5866 GCF_004798865.1 Varanus komodoensis | reverse complement strand
TGGGGAGAGTTCCTGGAGGAGTTCCTGAGTGGAAATGGTAAGGATGGATGTCTTCTGCTGCGGTCACAGTGGGCCACTTTGATGGCCACTGAAGCATCTCACTCCACTCCAATCTTGTAGCCAGAAAGAGAAGACTGCAGTAGAGATTTCTAGCTATAAGCACACTGCAGAGATTCTTTTCCTTGTAATCTCCTGACTTTCTTGATGGAATCCATGGAATGGTGCATTTGTCAGAGTTGTGAAAGTGGCCTTGTGGTCTGTCTGTCTGTCTGTCCATATGTCTTTCTGTCCATCCGTATATTTATAAGGTATCTATTTAAGTCCTTCTGCACCCAAGGTCACAAGACTGTGTGCAAGGGTCTGTCCCGTGTCTCCTCATATTAGAGGAGAGAGCAGCACGAAGCGTTTCCCGCTGGGGCAGCAGGTGGCCCACCAGAGGTGGGATGAAGGACTCCCTGGAGGGGGAGCAGTCTTTCGAGTCCCTGCAACCAGCTGCCCCTCTGAGACAAAGAGGGCATTGGGTGAACAAGTTCTACACTCAAGAGTGCAAAGCAGGCTGTTTTGATCTCTCTGTGTGTGCTTGAGTGCTTGCATAGTGGGGGAAATCCACACTGCTTCTGAACAGGACAGAAAAGTCAGAAAGAACAGCCACATCATCCTGAGCACAACAGGAGGAAGTGGAGCCTGGAAAGCTGGAGCAAGTTAGGAGAAGATACAGCTTATGCCCCCCTCCAGATAGCAGCAATACAGAGAACCACGCTAATAGAAAGAAACTGAGAGAATCCAAAGGGGCATCCTGGGCCATCTCCTCTGACCCTGATCTCCAGTGGCCTCTGCTCATGACATGCCTACCATGTGGATGCCCAGCCTAGAATCTTGGTTCCCTGAGGATTGCTCCACTGGGACTCATGGTGCCCTCAACTGCAGATGTCGTGAGGTCATAACTCACACCTCCAATTAACTCACACAGCGGCCGGCCACTGTAAACTCCTCCTACATTGGGTGTCTGCCAAATTCACCGTTAGGTCTTCTTGATCTCTTGGACTCTGCCCAGCAGATTCAGAGTCAGGAGGCAGCGGGGGGGGGGGGGGGACAACCACCTCAGAGTCAGGATGAGGAGAAGCCTCATCATTATGTTGTAGGGTGTCTATTTGCTCAGCGGTCCCAGAGGGGCCGTTTGGTCACTGGGCCCCAAGTATAAGACCCCTTGTTCCAATGTCTGATTCTCATTGTGAACATTTGGCTCTTCCTTGCGAGTCGGCATCTCTGTTGAGCCGTCAGGCATGACAGCAGGGGAGAAAAGGTCATGACCCACCTCTGCATGGCTCCCCCTCACATACCTGCATGTTCCCGACAGCCACTGCGCAGACGAGTTACCTTTCTATGAGGCAAAAGCAGATGCTTGCAGCAGGGCATCTGGGAGGGCTTCAGCTCTTCCCGCATTCTCTGGGGCAGACACAGGTGAGCCAAGCTTGCCGTACTCTGCGTGCAGAAGCTTGTGTGAAGGCGCTTTTGTGTGTCCAAGAAACAGCCACGGCTCTGCCCAGAATCCAGTGACATTCCCACCATGAGTGAAAAGCAGCACACAGCTTGATCCTGAAGCTGCTGCATCTCCACTTTCTCAGACAGGAAATTCTCTCTCTCTCTCTCTCTCTCTCTCTCTCTCTCACACACACACACACATACAAGCTCACACCTACAAACAGTCCCAAAACAAACTCACTCCCTGGCTGAGTTCACAGAACCCAAGCACCTCTGTGGGGTTGCTATGTTTCACAGTATCCCATTAGACGGAAAACCAACTGGCTTCCTCAAAATCATGGTCTCCGCCTTGCCTGCTCAGCCCCTCTGCAGGTCCCGCTCTTGCTTCAGCCGCCATGCCTGAAATTCAGTTCGCGGTTGGATGGCTGGAGCAGGTCACACAGCCGCCGCCGCTCTTCCCAGGGACTCCATGGGAGCTGCATATGAGCACTGTGGAAGCCACGGCGCTGGGTTTGTATGATGGAAGAAACCGCAGAGGAGCAGCGATGCTGAAGAACATTCGGTTGTTCCTTACCAGGATGCCAGGATATGCCTCATGCACATTGGCCCAGTGCTTCCCTGATTTCTCCCAACCTTCCCCAAAAGATGGCCTCCTTTTCTGCTCTACCAGCTTTTATTCTTCTGCTCTGAGTGCTGTCCTCATGCAAGGACGGGCTATTTTTCTGCCCACGCTCTGATTCCTCTCCTGTTGTCCAGGGGTTTCTTTAAACAGCTGTCCTGCATGGCAAGTACATCCCTCATTACTCAAGGGGGACAGATGTGGGGACCTTCCCATGAATGGATCCCCATCAGAGGAGTGTGGGACTAGCTGAGAAACGTGGGGAGCTTGAAGGGTGGTTCCTCCTTTGCACTGCTGTGGTTCATCTTGCCCGTCCCCACTGTGGGCAGGGACTTCAAACCTCCTGTCCCAGAACCACCTGCATCCTCTCAGCGGCTTACTCTTGTGTCTTGGCTTTGCTCTTGCAGTGCTGTTCGGTTCCTGGTTCGACCATGTGAAAAGCTGGATTGGAGTAAAGGACAGACCCAATGTCTACTTTGTCTCTTACGAAGAGCTCCAGCAGGTATGGCTTGAACTTTCCGTATATTCAAGTACCAGTAGATACCTTTCTGAGCAGCAAAGGGATCGTTCCCTGCATTTATTTTCAATGAAGACACAGCAATTAAGGAGAANCAGTTAAGGAGAGCTTCTCATATATGCAGGCCTTTCCCAAAGCTGAGTAGTTGTTCTCCCCATTTGTTTCCTTGTGCAAGGAAGGGGACCTTTAATGTTGTGTGTTCACTGGGCGTTGTGCTGGCTAAGGTGCGTCCTGGGAAAAGATGGCTGGCAGTGCTTTGACTGAGAAGCTGGGGCAAGAATCCTTCTCTTGTCCTCATGGCTGCTCTGCCCTGGAATTGCCGGGAAGACAACAAAATAATGTGCCAAGTGTACCCATCACATGGCATCCCCCTTCTCTGTTGCTGATTCTCCACACACTGAGAATGCATCTACTCATCCTGGCAATTTGCTGTCATCTCCCCAGGACATGCGGGGCACCGTGCAGAAGATCTGCCACTTCCTCGGTAAGGAGCTGACCTGTCAGCAGCTTGATTCTGTGGTGGAAAATGCCTCCTTCCAGAAGATGAAGGACAGTGAAATGTTGCAGCCCTCCCAGTTGCCAGAGGAACTTTTTGAACAAACAAAAGGGTCTCTATTGAGGAAAGGTAAAAAGTAGAGCTTCCTTGATAGGCAGAAAAGGGGTTGGGAGGAAAGAGGCAGGTGGGCTGAAAGGTGGGGCACTGTGCTGTGGAAGAGGGGAGCTTCAGCATCCCCATGTTGGGCTCCACAGGAGGCTACTGGCAGCCCCGAGAGGACACTGTTTTCCATCAGGCCTGCAGGATACAGATCTGCCAAGGAGGTGCTGCGCATGGCACATGATCTGCACCGGTCTCAGCACTCCTTGGCTGTTCCCTGCGTGCTGCTCACTCAGACCTTGTACAATGCAGGATGAAGGTTACTCAAAGGGGAGTCACTCTGGGCCTGCTCCACACTGATGTTTCCCGCTCTCTTGTGGTGTTCCAAACTCTGTTTGAAGTGAAATGGAGAAAATCTCTTTTGTTCTCAAAGTCCTGAAGCACGAGCACTGGATTTTTAACACAGTGTTAAGCTGCAAATGGCTTGCCCACCCATGCATGACACTCAAGTTCTAAATGTAAAATACGGGGCAATGCCCTCACCCTGCCCTGTGCAGGTCCATAATAGGCCATTGCCCCAAGCTGTCCTCCACCATCCAAAAGTGGGAGGTCTGGCAAGGGACCAAAATGTTCTAAGTCAATTAGAAACACAGATGTCCAGCTCCAGAATTCTGGTAGCCACCTTTCAGAGATCTAGACACTCTGCAAGATGGTCAGTTTCACCATGTGGATTCAGAACAGACAAATCCTGCTAAGCAATTGGCACTCCAATAGCAGAAAAGGAAATCAATTTAATGTTGAACAAGTATTAGAAGGGATGCTATTTTAGTCCATGGCATTCTCCATGTTTCACCTGTGGCCTATTCTAGAATAAAAATATGAAGTAGCTGGGCAGTTTTACAAAAGTTTAGATGAGATAATACCTGCAGCCCTGTGTTCTTTGAAACATGCAGTTACTACAGCTGTTGATCACATCACAAGATGTAAAAGTTCCCAGGTAAAAACAGCTGTTTAATGAGTAGAAGGGACTTGCACCATAGGAAAGATAAGATTCTTTAAAAGAAGTCAGCGGAAGGAAAGGCCTGGCCTACTTCAGTCCCATGGGGAAGTCATGTCCACACCCCACAACTTCTCTTGATGTTGTTGTTGTTGTTGTTAGTCGTGAAGTCATGTCCGACCCATTGCAACCCCCTGGACAACATTCTTCCAGGCCTTCCTGTCCTCCACCATCTCCCGGAGTCCACCTGTGCTCACACCAACTGCTTCAGTGACTCCATCTAGCCACCTCATCCTCTGCCGTCCCCTTCTTCT
This sequence comes from Varanus komodoensis, assembly GCF_004798865.1. Taxonomy (NCBI): domain Eukaryota; kingdom Metazoa; phylum Chordata; class Lepidosauria; order Squamata; family Varanidae; genus Varanus; species Varanus komodoensis. The sequence goes on along the minus strand of NW_025335559.1, from coordinate 1,342 downwards.
TTTGCCATCTATCGTTCCCAGCATTAGGCTCTTGTCCAGGGAGTCCTTCCTTCTCACTAGGTGGCCAAAGTATTTGAGTTTCATCTTCAGGATCTGGACTTCTAAAGAGCAGTCAGGATTGATCTCCCCTAGGACTGATCGGTTTGATCGCCTTGTGGTCCAAGGGACTCGGAGGAGTCTCCTCCAGCACCACAATTCAAAGGCCTCAATCCTTTTGCGCTCAGCCTTCCTTATGGTCCAGCTTTCACAGCCATACATTGCAACTGGGAAAACCATAGCCTTGACTATACGCACTTTTGTTGGCAGGGTGATGTCTCTGCTTTTTAGAATGCTGTCTAGATTTGCCATAACTTTCCTCCCCAGGAGCAAGTGTCTTTTAATTGCTTGGCTGCAGTCCCCGTCTGCGGTGATCTTGAAGCCTAGGAAAATAAAATCTGTCACTACCTCCATTTCTTCCCCATCTATTTGCCAGGAAGTGAGAGGACCGGGTGCCATGATCTTAGTTTTCTTAATGTTGAGTTTCAAGCCAACTTTTGTGCTCTCCTCCTTCTCCTGCATCAAGAGGCTCTTTAATTCCTTTCCACTTTCCGCCATGAGAGTGCTATCATCTGCATATCTGAGGCTGTTGATATTTCTCCCAGCAATCTTAATTCCAACTGGTGCTTCATCTAGCTCCTCCTTTCCCATGATGTGCTCTGCATATAAGTTAAATAGACAGGGCGGCAATATACAGCCTTGCTGAACTCCTTTCTCAATTTTAAAACAATCAGTGGTTCTGTGTCCAGTTCTCACTGTTGTTTCTTGACCAGCATATAGGTTTCTCAAGAGACAAATAAGATGGTCTGGAACAACCATGTCTTTAAGAACTTGCCACAGTTTGTTGTGATCCACACAATCAAAGGCTTTAGCATAGTCAATGAAGCAGAAGAAGATGTTTTTCTGGAATTCCCTAGCTTTCTCCAGGACCCAGTGTTTGTTGGCAATTTGATCTCTAGTTCTTCTGCCTCTTTGAAATCCTGCCTTTACTTCTGGTAGTTCTTGGTCCACATATTGCTGGAGCCTAGCGTGTAGGGTTTTGAGCATCACTTTGCTAGCATGTGAAATGAGTGAAATGGAGTGCAATGGAGTTTGAACATTCTTTGGCATTGACCTTCTTTGGGATTGGAATGTAAACTGACCTTTTCCAGTCCTGTGGCCACTGTTGAGTTTTCCAAATTTGCTGGCATATTGAGTGTAGCACTTTAACTGCATCGTCTTTTAGGATTTTGAATAGCTCAGCTGGAATACTGTCGCCTCCACTAGCTTTGTTGTTGCTCAGACTTCCTAAGACCCATTTGACTTC
>NW_025335558.1:80554-162057 GCF_004798865.1 Varanus komodoensis | reverse complement strand
GGCAGTGCTGTGACAGAAAGATGTTGATTCCAAACTAGCATGCAAGTTTGCCAGGCCACCAGAACCCCTGCTTTGTGAGCAGGTGAGAAAAACCAGTGAACAATATATAAAACAGGAAATAGAGTTTAATTAAGACAGAAGGAGAAAGGGGTAGGGAGAACTAGCATCCTGGTGAATGCATGGTTTAAAGATAGATTTTAAAGCAGCAGCAACAAAAGCAATCTCTCTCCAGAAGAAAGAGACGAATGTAAGCCTCAGTTACCTGCTGATTGGTAACTGAAGGGAGGGCAGAACTTCCCTTTACAATCTCATAGTCCTTCTATGTACTCACAGAAAGAATGTCACCTTATAGAGAGGGGGGAAAAGACTGAGGGTCTCCACCAGAGGGCTTCACTCAGGCTCCATTTCCCCTTCCCTTCCATAATAAGAGGATAGATAGAATTCCAGAAGATGAAAGGTGGTGAAAAATCATTTTTCTCCCTTGCAAAACCTGCAAATGCCTAAAATTCCATCCTCCTGCAGGCACAACACACAGTATACCTACTTCCTTATCTAAGATGACAAAATCTTTTTTGCCAAAAGACAAAAAATAAGTGCCGCTGGTAAGTGAAACCTCACAATATTTCCAATTGATTTCCAAGAGCAAAATAGCACTCAAAATGAAGCTACAGTATATCTCAAAAAGTAGAGGTATTGACTCAAATGCAACCTTTTTTATAGAGATGCTGGGAATATTCAAAAGGGGGTGAAAATACGAGGAAGCATGGCCATCTGTGAATATCTGAGGAATGTATTTTTCTGTAGTCAAAAGATCCTCCTCTCTTGGGTAATTCATTAGGAAATGAGAAATTCTTTCAGCAACACTAAATTCCCTTTAGGATTTCACTCCCCTCCCCAAGTCTCTCTGTCTTAAATTCCCAAGAAAGTGCTGATGCATCAGTAGAAAATACTATTTTCCTTAACACTTGCAATGTCATGAATTGGTATAAAAAAAAGATTGGGTTGCTATTTTAGATACATAATTTCTTTCATGTCTGTTGTGATTTCATTTCTCTTTTTCAGGAACAAAATATATTTGCACTAGTTCCTTGGGGTTGCTTTTTATTATTTTGTTCATTTATTCAATTGGATCTATGCATTCCTTAAGTAGCAACTGGGCTATTGGTACTTTCCACATGGAAGAGAAATATATACAGTAAGTAAAGCATAAATGTACTAAATAGAAAGTTCACTTTTGGGCCAGGTTGTCTGGTGGAGTTGTTTCAGCATTGTTGAATCCATGATTCTCTTTTGTAGGAAAAAAATTGCAATCAGCAGATGAACATCCTAAATGAGGTAGGATTCAAACAGCCATATTTGCTTATGTAAGACTTTTATTTTAGTCCTAAGCATTGCTTCTATTCCACTCCTACAGTTAATTTGCATATGATATAACAAATTGTTTTTAATGTTGGCAGAGCTAAAAACTGTTTTCCAATGTGCATCATGGAATTTCACAGTTCTTTGAATTCTGAACATTGGGACAGGAAATTTAAGTCAGGGGTGGGGGGAATCCAGAGTCTGTTGATAGAAGCTACTCAATCATGAAAGATGGCTCTTTTTTCAAAAATTCTCTCTTTTTCTCATTCTCAGACCCATCTCAGTCCATTCAGCAGGGTGTACCAATGTCTGTATATTCCTTCCAGGGAGCTGGAGTGTCTGCAGTGTGGAGTGAGCAGGAAGTGGAACCGGGGGAGGGGGGTAGAAAAGCCATTGCAGTTGCATGTACCTCAATCAAAATCCAAACCAGTAGATATAATACAGCCAGACAGGACCACTATATCCAGACTTAGGCTGGGTTCACACGTCATTACAAGCAAACCTGTGCAGTTTCCATATTGCACAGTTTTCACCTGGGAGTGCTGGACAGACATATATAGTGATTTCTATGCTAGCTTGGTTTGCACTATTTTTGTTCTGCCTCCCGTTGTTGGCATGTATCCTATCAGACCCCTTACCCAACAATCAATCTCATGAGGGATGGCTGAAGCAGCTCCTGGAACAGTTGCTGCTTTTACCAAGGAGCTTAGTAGTAACTGCAGACCAGCACCATAGAAAACATGATGCCATGTTTGGGTGATCTTGTGATTCATGGAAACCATAGAATAGTTTGTTGTTCCTATTCATAGTTTCTAAAACCCAAACAAACCATGCTGAAATAATACAACACATTTTGATGACATTGTAGACCATCCTGTGCATGAAATTTCTTTGGGTTTTTGTTTTGTGTGTACTTAGAGATGTCATACTTCGAACTGAACTATTTAAACACAATGGGAATGAAATTAGGCATAAATAATTTGAGTCCTATTGTTTTCAATAGATCCATTCCAGTATAGCTAAATAAGCACCAACCTGATTGCTTTGTTTGTTGGTTGGTTTGTTACAATAAGAAGCTTTGGCTCATAAGGTGGTTTTATGTATTTAGGCTGCTTTCATTTCATTAATATGAGCATGTAGAAATTTCTGATTGAAGAAATGGGTCTAAAGGAAAGTGAGAACACTTCAAGAACTAACTTAGTTTCATGCAAGAGGTTGGGTCTAAAGTTAGTAAAACAAACAAACAGCAATAACTCTGAGATTCCCAACAATTATATTAGTTATGTCTAACTAAAATCCCATTGATTCCCATGGGTTTATCATCAGTATAACTACCCCATTGATTTTAAATATGAATGTTGTAAAACCTATTGAGAAATTGTGGAGCTAAGCATGTCTGTAGACACTGAGCAGCTTGGGCAGTCAGAGGTCTTGGATGCATCCTACTCAAGGGATCCTGTGGGCAGTTGGTTCACTACCATGTGTACAGAGCATTGGACAAGATGGACCTTTGATCTGATCCAGCATGGCTTATGTTCTTAACTTATTTGAGAGTTCCCACTAAATGAAAGTAAAAAATATTTTCATTTCCTTTATTCAAAAACACTGGCCCCAAAACTATGCCAGAGAAGATAACTACATGCATATACCCTTCTGGTGGGTGAGATGCAAGCATGTGAAGGAGAAATGAGGGAACATAATCTTCTTTATGTCTTCCAGAGTTCTCAGAATGAACTCAGACTGAAATTCCGAAGCTGAACACTAAAAATAAAATTATACCTTATATATTCACTACATTTCTTTTAAAGGTGCAAGTATGTATGCCCTCTATCTGGATTAGGACCCTTTCTCTCTCAGCTGCTCAGATTCCACCCCCACCCCTGCACATGGGTTAGAAAGGAAACAAAATCCTTTCAGATGTCTGAAGGGAAAAATGTTTATATATCTCATCCGCATGCATGACAAGTTCTTACATGGATCTGGACTGCACATACTTACCCTAGAATAAGAAACAGAGAGGAGGCCAGTTCCATGTAACATAATTAATGCAATGTGTACTTTGACCCTGAAGATGAAGATTGGATAAACATATCAGTAGTACCTAAAGCGTTCTATGGTGCTATTTGTTGCAGATGCAGGCTATTGAAATTCCAGAAACTAAAAATCAAACACTCGTCACAGAATTCATCCTGTTGGGATTTAGGCATCTTCAGGACATGAAGACTGCTGTTCTGCTGATCTTTCTTGTGATCTACATATCAACCATGACTGGAAATGTTCTCATTGTTGTACTGGTTGTGGCTGATCGACACCTTCATACACCCATGTATTTCTTTCTGTGGAATTTATCGTGCTTGGAGACCTTCTACAGTTCAGCTATTTTACCCAGAATTCTGAGTAGTTTACTGACTGGAGACAGAACCATTTCAGTGGATGGTTGTTTTGTGCAACATTATTTCTTCGCATGTCTAGCAGCTGTGGAATGTTATCTTCTTTCTGTAATGTCCTATGATCGATATTTGGCTATATGCAAACCTCTTCATTATGTAACACTTATGAATAGCAAGTTATGTCTGCAAATGGCAGCTGGATCTTGGTTAACAGGATTTCTTGCTAGTACAACAACAATTATTTTAATGTCACAGTTAGTCTTCTGTGGCCCCAATGTGATCGACCATTTCTTTTGTGATACCTTTCCAGTTCTACAGCTGTCCTGCAGCAACACAGTTCTTTTAAGGATACTGATTTTAATTTTTGTATCTATATTCACCCTTCCTCCTTTTACACTAACTTTAATGTCATATATCCACATAATCACAGCAGTCCTTAAAATCCCATCTGTTACTGGAAGGAAAAAGGCCTTTTCTACTTGTTCATCACACCTCATTGTGGTAACTATTTTCTATGGCACAATAGCCACAGCATACTCGTTACCACACTCCAGCACCCTGGGAGACCTGAACAAAGTTTTTTCGGGCTTTTATACCATCCTAACACCTCTGGTCAACCCTCTCATATATAGCCTGAGAAACAGAGATGTGAGAGAGTCTCTTCAGAGATCTGTAGTTGTCGCATGGGTCAGAACTCAGGTAATGGATCATAAAAGTAGGTTTCTGCAGACAAGGAGATCATGAAATTGATGGGAAAAGACTTAATGAAACTGTTGAGAACAAATATTTGCCTACCTGTCCCCACATAAAATTAAAGCATAGAATTGGAAACCTCAATGTTGCACAAATATCTTATCTCAGGCACTCATATGTACACTAGAATTATATTAGTTATAGCATAAATATATCTGTTGGTCTACTACACTGAAGTGACATTACTATTAGAGCAGCCCTTGGAACATGATGGACCTCAGATGTTTTGACTTCACATACCACCAACCCCAGTCAGCATGCCAATACGTGTGAATGGTGGCAACTTTCGCACAAGACATCTGGAAGGCATGAAGTTGGACAAAGCTGCATCAAAGTGTTGCTCTTAGAGAAGGTAGAGCAGTTGGTCATCTGTGGTGGTTTAATGATTAGAATATTGCTCTTCAGACTGTGAAATCCAAGTTCAGATCCAAGTTCAAATGAAGACATTTGGGGACAATCATTGGCTCTCAATAAGGATAGACAAAGTTGTCTGTTTATGGCCTATATTAATCTGCAACAAAAAGTCCCTCTCATAGTCAGTCATCACATACATGTTTAAATATGTATGTACACATGTGCTTTCTCTCAAAATGCATATTTCTGTGTATAATTCTCTGAAAATATTCATTTTACATATACACTGTGGTGTGCTTAAACTACCATGAACTGAACTGCATCATTCAGAGAAACAGTTTCTGATCTGTGCTTTTCTCTAGGCATGTTTGAGATCACCAATAAATAAATAAATAAATAAAACAAATTTCAGTTTGAACTTCAGTTCAGCTTTTTTTCCATTGTCATTTGTGACTTGCTTTTCAGTCCATTTGAAAAGTATTGATTTCAAATGAGAAAGCTATGTTTTTCTGTATGTGTGTATTTTTTCCCCAAAAGTGCACATTTCCCCATTTCCTAAAGTGTAAAAAAGTGTGCATGCATTGCATTTTAGAAAGTGCATTAAAAAAAACCTTTTTCCCCCTAAATGTGATTGCAAAGTCAGGAACATAATTTTAAAAATACTTTAGATGATTTGCTGAAATGAAATGGTAAATTCAGAACAGCCTTAATCAGGTATTCTATGTTGCCAAGAGGGAGTGGTTCTTTTTAGAAGTCAGAAACAATATAAATGCTAGGGTGAACATTTTACTAAACATAAGAGGATTAAAAAAGCAGAAAGTGCAAAACATCACAAAGCAAAATCTTAAGTTTGCATTCCTACAGTTGCCAGGGATCCCATCAAAGTATGGCAACAGACATGACTCCAGTCCTAGCCTCTAGAAAACAGTACCTTTCTGGATCAATTTCCATTGAAATCCCACCCTGAAAATGTCTCAGGGATTTGTGTGTGTGCGTGTGCATGTATAGATGTGTATGAATATCATCTTTGCATGGATACCATCCTGTCCTGGCTCAGCTCCAGTGACTGTGAGGATGTTTGGCAGCAAGCCAGCATATATTACTCTTCCTCAGCTCCAGTGACTAACCTTGAGACATTTCCTAAGGTGTATCAACTGGTCTTTCCAGTTGCTGAGTTTCAAATGGATAATTGACTCTGGGAATCAATGAGAAGAAGAAGCATCACCAGCCATTAAAGCAATAGGCTCAGCTGCAAGTCTGGACATGAGAAGGAACTGCTTGCTTGTACACCAGTAAACACCCTGAAATAACATGTGTCTTCCACATTTCCACTACAGTATTCCTGTGAAGGGTTCATTAAGCATATGAGTACAAAGCAGGCCTGAACTGTACACAGCTATCCCCTGAAGGTTTTCATGCAGTGACCTCCAGGTATCTTCACACAGGTCCTCTTCCTGCAGACTTTAATTCTATATGCACGTTGCCCCATGGGGTGGAGTTGCATCTGTGACATCAAGAGGTGAGGGGATGCAGCTCAGCTGGATTCTCTCTGCTCACATGTTTAATCAAATCATTTCAGAAAGACCTGAAATCCCCCTCATATGTGTGGTTCATCTTATTGAAAAGGTCTTCGTATAGAACTTCTCTGGTAGTTTGCCCAAGATGTTGATTTGGCTTTCTTTTGGTGGGGCTGGACAACATATTATTCAGAAGATTGTGAGCCTAAATGTCAATGAACAAATATGTTAGGACAAAGCATTCTTTTGTATTTCACATTGTCTTTGTGGATCCTGATTCTCAATACAAAAGCAACACCATCCAGATAACCACTACTCCCAGGAAAATCAAAAGTACAGAAACAAGTTGATTGGAGTATAAGGTAGGACCAGTCATGCATTAGATATTCAGTTATTACCTTGCACAGTTTCCACCTTCTGTGCAATTAATGCTTACCACTGAGATTTGGGTCAATTTGATTTTTAAAAAAAAATTAAAAGGATTTTTTAAGCAACTGTGCCAAGGGAGAGGTGAGTACATTTACAGAACATGGAACAGGATGCCTGATTGCAACATATTTGCTTTTCAGTGTGTCACTGCACTCACCATTACTCCAGTGGCAGAGTAAGAATAAGAGGGCATTAATTTTCTCCAGCATGCCTGAGAAAATTTTCTCCAGCATGCCTCTATGCATAGGACTCTATGAAGATTTAAAGCTGTATTAAGATGGGCAAGTGTTGTTAGTTTTGTGAAAAGTAATAGGCAACCACAATATCACATAAATTGATGTATGGTAAGTAGTGGTGCTAGACGTGATCTGTGCTGACTTCTAGAATTCATCCAACTGGAAGACAAATCTGGTGCTCAGAATTAAAATAAGAATCTTAGGATAAGGTTCAGTTTATAAACATCTGAAAATCAGGGGATGTAGAAATTGCTTATTTCTGAGAGATCAAAAATCATACTTTATTTCACAGAAATGAACCAAATGCTGAATAACATACAGTATGGAAACTAGAGAGATGATTCCTTATGTTGTAACGACAATTACAGAACTTTCAAAATATGTCCTGGTAGTACAGTGTGGACACTTAATTTCAAGTTCACACTTGAAAGTTTTGCAGGGGGGTGATTGTGGAATCCCTTTTAAGTAAACATATCAATGTTATAGTAAAATAGCTGTAGTCTTATGCCTTTTCATACAAGGCTCAGTTAACTCATGAGGTAATAAAATATAGATCCATGAGAATGCAAGTCTGGTTTCACATTGTGAAATAGATTAAACTTGCAGGTTTGTGAAGATTTTACATTTTCCTTTTATACAGAACCCTTTGCCTAGTATCAAAAAGGGGACATGGCAGCAGGCAACACTGTAGCTTCCTGCTCTGTTAATTGCTAAGAAATGAGAGTACAGACACAGTAATGGCGATAGCAGCAGCATCAGTAACTGCAACAACAATGCTAATAAAAATATTAGTATAAATCTGATGTCAGGCATTTTCAACGATGAATATCCATCTGAGATAATGCAGTCTATTTTATTCTCTTTTATTTCTAGATTCCACAAGGAATTACCCATGGTCCATGCAATGAAGTTATGAAATCACAAAATACAACCAGCATTAATGAATTTGTCCTGCTCGGATTTGGAGATCTAAAAGAATTGGAAGATTTTTTTATTCCTTCTGTTTTTGCTTATTTATCTTATGACCATGGCAGGGAACATTCTCATTGTTCTATTAGTAGTAGCTGACAGACATCTTCACACCCCAATGTATTTCTTCCTGGGAAACTTGTCCTTCCTGGAGACTTGTTACAGCTCAGTTTTATTGCCGAGGTTTCTAGCTAGCATCTTTTCTCATGATAAAACCATATCCATCCAAAGTTGCTTTGTGCAACATTATTTCTTTGCAGCTCTGGTAGCAGTTGAAAGTTATCTGCTATCTGTGATGTCCTATGACCAGTATTTAGCAATATGTAGACCCTTACATCATGGAACAACTATGAATGACAGACTATGCATGCAGATGATAATTACATGTTGGATAAATGGTTTCTTGGTTAGTGCCCTAGCAACTTCGCTTATGTCTAGGTTAAATTTTTGCGGTCCCAAGGAAATTGACCATTTCTTGTGTGATAGCTTTCCAATCATAAACCTGTCTTGCAGTGACATACAGATCATGAGAACAATTATGTATGCAGCAGCTTCCTTATTCACATTTCCTCCGTTCATCTTAATTCTTGCTTCTTACATATTCATTATTCAGGCTATCCTTAGAATACCATCTACTACAGGCAAGGAGAAGGCATTTTCTACATGTTCCTCTCATCTTTCTGTTGTTACAGTGTTTTATGGCACTGCTATGGTTGTGTATATCCTACCAAGCACCAAAGAACTGAGAAAACTAAATAAAGCATTCTCTGTTGTGTACACATTCCTGCCACCACTTCTGAACCCTATTATATACAGCCTGAGAAATGCAGAGCTGAAACAGGCCCTGAGGAGAATTATCAGTCTCGTTTTTAATAGAACATGGGATAAGTAATGTCAAAAAATCAGGTGCATGTATTCCTGATGCAAGAATCTGTACCAGACTGTGATACAGTTTTCTCATGGAGCAGAGATGATCCCACAATTTCTACAACATTCTGAGCTGCCTTTCAAGAGATCCCCTGTCCCATCACCCTCTTTTCCTTGCATGATATATTTGTATATTCCATTCCACAGCTTTTATCAACTAGATTATAGATGCTAGAATATGCCATAGGATGTCCTCTACAAGACGCTGCTATAATGAATAGACATTCCATTTCTCATCTCTTTGCCAAAGACTGGAGCAAGAACTTTTATTGCATTCTGTGAATGAGAAGAAAGTGTGTGTGCGTGCGTGCATGTGCATGTGTGTGTCTCTGGTGCAGGGCAGCATCAACACAAATGCACTGGTTGAGCCCTCTGAGTAAGTTGGTAAGCTAACATAGGTTTTCCCTGGGACTCAAAACACAGAGAGAATGCCAGATGGAAGGCATTTCACATATTTTAAGGTTTTTCCTTTGCTCTCTTACTGCCCAATCCATTAGATGTGTAAGGAGAGCGTGCTTCAGGAAACAAAGAGCAAAAGTGCAGATGAAGAAAAGTTGGCAGAACTTGGGGAGAGAATTGTGTTCTCTTGACAATTTGTCAAGATCTTCCCAAATCTATAGGTGAACCAGAATGTGGTTATCCCTTGGCATGCTTCAGTTTTGCAAAGCAGTTCTCTGAATGCAAAGCAAAACTGAACAAAAAGCACAGTGTATTAGGAGAAGGCATGCACAAAAATATGTAAATCCGTGGTAGGGTACAGTACAGAAAGTCATTATATACAGGAAAATGGGGGGTATAAATTGCCTTCAAGTTCTACTCAACACTTGGAGTTTTGTACCTAATGGAGGAGGTGACAGAAGAAGTCCTTATAAATGCAGCATTGTGTAAACTAAGGGATGGCGACATTACAGACACTTCATCTATAAGATGGATGGCTCATTCTTTGGCATCTACACTCATGGTGCTGGAATAGGCAGATACCTCCATTAGTACATATCTTGAGTTAACAAATCTGGCTCAAATTTATAGCATAATTTGTGTCTCAGCTCATCATCCCCACACTTCACATGTGTAAGTCCATGCAAAAGCTGTCCATTAATACATATGTTACAAACAATGCACGGCAGTTTCTGTATACTGCTTTTATTTTATTTTTAATTGGAAAGTACATGGGAGAAATGGGATCAACAAGCTTGACATGGAAACCTGACAATTTCAATGCATCTGTGATTGACAGATCCATCCATCCTTCCTCTTCATATTTAACTGTAATGTCACTCTCAAACTTTTTGCACACTATTTTTCTCCTCCTGTTTTGCGTGCTTTCATGATGTCACCCTTGTTTAAAAACCGTGTACATAATCTTTGGTACAAGATAGCTTCAGGGTGGAATTTATAAATGTAAAACGTACAGGCACACATTCATACTTGTATGGTAAATCTGAGGCAAGCCCAAACCTATCCTAGTATGGGGGAAATCTGCCTTCCCTAACCAGGCATCTCCTAGATCTTTTGGATTATATTTCCCAACACAACCATGCCCAGTGGTTAAGCTGGCTGAGTGCAAGGGGAAATGTGCACTAAAACATTTGGAAGATGTTGAGTTGGGGATGGCTTTCTAAGGATGCCAGGTGAAAGGAGAGGAGAAAGGACCCCCTGAAGAAACCTAAAGTTAGTGATGTGTGGGTCTGCAAAGCCCATGCTTGCCAACATTCCCGATTTCCATCTTAAAGCTTGTTCTCTCAATCACATTGAGAGATTTTTTCCCTTTTCTCATGAAAATCCATGTGGCTTTTTGGTCAATATTTTTTCCAAATTCTATGCTGCTTCAAAATGGAATGAATCTGCTCCAATTGATTAAAGTGCATTTGTGTGCATTTTTCAAAAGTACAATCTTGAATGCATATTTCGAATGTACACAAGATGGTTCAGGATCCACTTTGCAGTCTTTGAAATATACAAACTTCAGCCACAGTCCACATCACCTCCTGTATGTGGTCCAAAGTGAGCAAATTGGGCTAACCATGATTAAAAAATGAACTGAAATACAATAGGCTTACATCCCTATGCATGGTATCTGTTACAAGATATATGCATACACACCCAATCTGGATTTTGCACATGCAGTACTTGGGCATACAATTTTTACACTTCTGTTTTTGAATCCATGATGTGCTCCAGTACTGGCATGGGTTACAATGGGCTTCACCAGCACAACTGAGGTCACTGATTAGTCTCTTTTAACCTTTAGTATTGCTTTAGCTAATTTTTTAACACCATTATGGAGATAATTCTCTTCATTCCATTATGGAGATAATTCTCTTTAGTTTTGAGTCTTAATCAAATTAATTCCCTTCAGGATTATATATGGCAGAATCTTCTCAAAGTAGACTTCCCGTAGATGAGGCCAATATTCTAAATGTTGAGATCCAACACTTCTAGATTTATGAAAAAAAAAATGCTATCCTCATGGGGATATTATTATTCTTGTTATTATTATGGAGGAAGGCTATAATTTAGTCAGGTCTGAAATATTCAGTGATAATTTTTTTAAAAAAATATTTATTTATTTATGTATTTATTCATTCAAAATATTTATATGCCATCCTATTCGCAAAAAAGCCTCAGGATGGCTTACAATATAAAACATAACACAAGCAACATAAATAACATGAATAAATTCCCGACCCACATTGGCTGCAATTAAAAACATAGAAAAGACAATATTAAAACTTATTAAAATACCGCTGGAATAAAAAGGTCTTAACCTGGCACCAAAAAACAAATAACAATGGTGCCAGGCGGACCTCTCTGGGGTCTTTTTATAAGGCTTTAGCCTCTCTTTATAAGGCTTTAGCCCCTCCCAATATGGTACCTTTGCAAAGGGGTCCTCATTTAGGATTATGTGCCTATGAACAAACTTCAGATACATCTGCCGATGCCTTTGTGCATTTCTTTCATTCCCTATCACCAAAGTAATGGTTAAAGCATTAATGGCAGCATTAGAAAACACAATCCAGTTACAGTCTGTGCTTTTCTCATTTGCCACATCTGTTGAACACCTTTTCTGACCATTTCCATATCCTGCTGGAGGGCCATTGAGGATGGCAGAATCAGTGAAGGCAGCAAAGGTGTGAATAATATGTAGTTCAACCTGAGAAGAAACGGTATCTTTGCATGTATATTGTGAATGTATATGCAAAAGGGGCATGTATATTAGCAGCAGCTGGAGGAGGAGGAGGAGGAGGAAAAATCCCATATGGCTTTATAACAATAAGAACAATTTTAAAAAGGGGTTTTCCCTTCAGATCCATTATAGCCCTTAGATGCTATCAATTTCTCCCTTCCTCTGCATTTCCCTTGAGTGCAGAGAGTGCAAATAGTGGGAGTTTTATTAACCAAAATGTCAAAGGAAACTTTCCTTCTTCTATAAAAGGCAGCTCATATCCAAGAAAGTAGGAACTAGTAGGCTACCAGTGTGTTTTTTCTTCAGCAATTATATAACAAAGGTGTTCATGATATCATTCAATCCATATATTAGAAAACCTGTCCTGAAACATCTCTTTGAATCTTAAGTCCTGATGACATTATCTCCCTCTGCTTTAGAGAAAGAAGATGCTGAAAAGAAAAATATGATATCCACCTGTAGCTGACATGATAAAATTGACTAGTTGACAAGGGCTTCATCAGGTTTTAAATTTCCATGACCAAGAGATTTAGCTGATCTGTCCTTTAGGTTAACTAATGAGACAGTTGTGCACCTAGAATATCAAACAGTTTCCATGAGAACAGTAGTGTCACAGAACACACTTGTAACTGATAAAAACCTAAAGAAATTATATCCTGGTTGCTGAAAGGTACATCTGAAATTAGTAATGACTAGCCCATTCAAGGTATGTGGTCTTTTATTCTTTTCTTATTTCATGGTGTCTTTTTCAGGTCTGCCTAGGATTAATTCTGTATGCTGATGATGTATTTCAGGAACAGCTTTACAAGTGTGTCTTTACTGAAGGCAATAGTCTTTTTCTAGCATTCAAGATAGTGTGGAAATGTACTGAAATCGTAAAAGCAGCAAGCTGGAAGGGTGACAGGGACCACTTGCTCCATTGAGGAACCATTTGAATAACATAGAACTGCAATGCTGGAAGTGGCTGAATTAAGAGGGAGAGGGAAGGAAAGAGACAGAAGAAAAAGAAAAACTCCAGGGCCAAAGCACCATGAGAGCAGCCAAGATATGCCCCAAATAGCCATCCTTTTATATATTATGTGACTAAGGATGCATTCATCAATATCTTCACTAACATTAGTGAGGATTAATTCTGAATAGACAAGTATGACATTACACAATTAGATTTATCTGAAACATAGTCCTCATGTATGCATTTCTGTTTAGATATATAACCCATGTAGTTCCATGAGGGTTGTTCCCAAGCAATTGCATCTTTCTTTCCTCCCATTTTTAGTCTTTATATGAATATAATTAATAACACCTCACTGTCCTGAGTGGCTTGAATGGACTCAGATTCAGACTGGGCTAGTGGACCCAGATTTCCCACACCCTCACTACCCACAGCAACCATCAAGCTAGGAATGTGTGAATCTCTCATTTATCTCAGTTACCTGTCTTTCCAATCCTATGTTCAGTTCCTCTCCAATTTAAGAATATCTCCAGTCATCTCAACATTTGAGATTTTATTCTAAGTTTCCATGAACATTTATGGTCAGGTATGTGTGAATTTGTTCCATCACATGTACTTTGTTCCTGTATGTTTGCCTAATACAAAAATAGCAAGCTTCCCATAACACATAATATAATAATTCCCCACCAACTCCAGATAAAGGTTGAGAGAATAATGCTGTTTCTGAAGCAGATCAACCAGCTGGGACTGTAAGATGTTTGGCATGGTATTAAACACAAGCCCATCATGTCTTCAGCTTTCCTCAGCTCCTCATAGCCTTATTATAAATAAAGCCGATATTTTACTGTTGATTAGCATTAATTTTTAACCCAAATGAAAGAATGTAGGGTAATATAGGTCACACACAAGAATATTTCTTGCAAAGGAACAATTTTTGAAAAAAGTGACATCCAGTGGCTCATTGAGTGCGGATCTAATCCATGCATTTATTTGTTATTTATTTTACAACATCTATATATTGCTCCATATTCTAGCATGGGAATTCTAGAGTAGTGGGACAATAAAACACCAGACAAATAGGTTAATACAAGAATATGTTAAAGGCAAATCACCCAAACCATGTTTGGTTAGATCAAGAAAGCTTCCTGAAATATATATCTATATAAATTGACATTTAGAGGAGGTGCTGAAAAGTAGGTGTTGGCACCTTTCTCACCTCTGGATGCAGGGAGTTTCAAAGAAATGGAGCTGTAAAGGTTCTTCACAAGGGGGCTTCTGGCAGGCCATAGGTAAAGTTGTTAAAAGCTGTATACCTTAGTATTGAAATCTGGAATTTGCCCAGGTAGCCACTAGGTGGCCAGTGCAGGTCTTTCAAGAAGGAGGTTTCCTGCTGAAAAGGGGCAGCACCTAGCAACAACCAAGCTGCCACATTCTGCATGAGCTTCAGCTTTCAGACCAGCCACAGATGGCATTGCAACAAGGCAAATTAAATCCAAGATTCAAGTTCCAGATGATTCCACTCATTGTGAGGGATATTTTGCTGCCCTGTGATTTGGAAGTTTTACAGTTGTACAGATGTTTGACATGCAGAAGGTCCCAGGTTTAATCATATATTTCTTCAGGTAGGGCTGGGAAAGACACTCATCACAAACCCTGGAGGACCACTAGCAGTTAATAAAGACAATGCTGCACTAGATAATCAGAATAAAACAGATCCAGATGTTGCAGTGTTCTACCGCTACATGACTCCATTTTAGACAAAAACCAAAGCAGCATGATCCGATGGTTCCTGGTGATGAAACTGCATTTGAGTTGATGTTGGAAGAAGTAGCATCCATGTTGAAGATAAACTGATCTATTATCATGGCCCGTGTAGGAATCCTATCCTATCAGAAATTAGTAAAAAATATAATTACTGAAAAGAAAAACGTGCAAAGTATGCACTCAAACTAAGCTGTATGGATCTTTGATCTGCACTGTCATCTAGAAATACACACAGATGCACACAAAACTGGACACAAGGGATGTCATTCATGACAATGTCTGGTCTACATGCAAGTCCATAAAGCAAAGGTAGACAAGATGCTATGTAGCAGTTCTGTTGATCTATGAGACCACTGGGCAAAAGGGTGGAAACCTCGTTCAACTAATAGCTCAGAGTTTGCATATATCTCTGCCCTATCCAGCAAGGCTTCAGTTTCCAAGACAAAAAAGCAACTGTGATTTGCCATTGCTGTGTTTTTGCAGGTGCAGCTAATTTACAATACCAAATTGAAGAATCAGTCAAACATAACTGAATTCATTCTGCTGGGATTTGAAGAGCATCAGCTATTGCAGATTCCTCTTTTCACCCTGTTTCTTCTCATCTACATTGTGACAATGGCTGGGAACATCATTCTTATCCTGCTTGTTACCATTGACTCACACCTTCATACCCCCATGTACTTTTTCCTTGGGAACCTCTCCTACTTAGAGATCTGCTGCAGCTCAAATATCTTGCCAAGAATGCTCTACAGTTTTCTTACTGGAAGGAAGACAATTTCTGTCAATGCATGCTTTATGCAAGAATATGTTTTTGGTTCCTTGGGATCTGTGGAATGCTACCTCTTATCTGTAATGTCTTATGACCGATATTTAGCTATAGGTAAGCCACTACATTATGCCACCGTGATGAGTAGCAAGTTATGTCTCCAGCTGATAGTCACCTCTTGGATTAGTTCTGTTCTTTTAAGTAGCATAACCTTGATTTTAATATCCCAGCTAGTTTTCTGTGCCAGCAATGAAATTGACCATTATTTTTGTGACACCTTCCCTCTCATAGAACTCTCTTGCAGTGACACCCATATATTAAAACTGTTTCTATATGTTTTATCCTCTGTAATCACATTCCCTCCATTTACATTGACCTTAACATCATACATTTTCATCATTGCAGCCATAATGAGAATTCCGTCCACCACAGGGAAACAAAAGGCATTTTCCACTTGTTCCTCCCATCTCTTGGTAGTTACGTTTTTTTATGGCACACTGATTAGCATATATGTAATACCAGGTAACAATAGACTGAATGGCCTTCACAAAGTTTTCTCCATTTTCTATACCATCCTGACCCCCATGGTCAACCCCATCATATACAGTCTGAGAAATAAAGAGGTAAAGGATGCCTTGAGAAGACTCACCTCTTTACTCTTAGTTAAAACTCAGAAGAAAATCAGATACAGCAACAGGTCCATGTTCTGATTTCTTTAACTCCTTTCAAAATATGATAGACTTTCTAATCAATTGCTTCTGGAAGGTTAATTTCAACTTCTAGGTAACTGCAAAGTAAAGTAATTTGCATGGATAGATGTTCACATGTAAAGCAACATTTGAAATCAATGTGTTGTGAAGTTCAATATTCATACTGGTTTGCTTTTATCCCTTTAAAGGTAAAACAAAGTTGGGGTTGCAGAGGAGTGGTCTAGAAGGTTGTACAGGGCTGGATCAAGGGAGAATGGATGAGAGGAAGCAGTTGCTTGTCTCCTTGAGGCAAGCAGGATGTGTGGGAGGGAGAAGTCACTAGAAGTCACAGCATGTCCAGTTCATCCAAGGCTTGTAATCTGGCCAGAGGCCTAATATGCCGGCCACAAAGGACCCTGGGTTCTAGGCTCATTTCAATTCACCATGGATACATACTCTGCAGATGAAGTACCAGCACACATTATCCTCAAGACACTGTTATGGCCTTAGTTCCCCAATAAGGCACACCACAGATTCTTGTCCTGGGCATAAATTTCTTTGATTACACATCACTCAGTGTCTGGAAGCTGGTTTTGGGAGCCCACCGCCATTTCAGTTTCCATCAATGCTCTTAACATAGTGTTAAGATATGTCATTGTGAAACCTCACCTGAGTTGATTTCCTGTGATATCCTTGATGTAGTTTTACTCTGAGGCATTGTGGGGAAACTGAAATTGCGAAGATAAATGTGACTCATTGGAGTATTTCTGCTTACCATTAGGAAGTGGCTTAGGAGGTGGTTCACCAAATACAATTTGCAAAGCCCACTTCCCTGCCAAATACAAACAAACAAAAGCCCTTAGAACTAGCCCTGGGTAAGACCTATTACAAATTATTTAACCCAAATCTGTCTTGTATTCTGAGTTTATGGCATTGGAAAATTATGCATATTGTAAGATGTCTTGCGGGATAAGAATGTTGCAACAAGGAACCAAAAATGTTGGTGCATGAGGGACTGTTAGTGCTCAATAAATGAACTAATGCAGAATGTAGAGAAGCCTGTGCATGGAGGAGTGTTTCTTCTGGAACAAGTGAGAATCTTGGCTAGAGAGGAGAATATCAATGAAATTTGTTTATTCAAAACCATGCCCTGGATCTCCTAGGCATATGGATCAGCCCAGATGCAGAGGGGGAGGTAATTTACATACACTGCAGCTGTAAAAACAACCAAATTAAATCAAAATGAAATAGAAGTCTTGTTGGGGAAACTGCCCCTCCCTTTCCAATCTGAACTTGATAGGAATGGAGTCTTGCAGCCATGCAATACAACTGTGTGTATTTCTTCTCAGAAAAAAATCCCATAGTGTCCAATGAGACTTACTCCAAATGAAGTGAATGTCAGATTGTATTCTGTTTCTTATTCTAAGGGGCCTTTAAAAGTGGACCTCACTCAGGATCATGTGCTTCCTAACTTCTACAACTGCCAACTGATGATGCATTCCTCTCTGCCACTTCCTTCAGTCCTTACTTGCAAGTAGCACTGAAGTGTAATGGGAGCATAAAATAACATGCCTGAAACCCATTGGGTATGTGGTTCATTTTGTGGTTTATATGGGGTCAGGAGGCTTCAGGTTTTCCTTTGAGATGACTGTTCTTTGATGAAAGAGCATATGGAGTCAGCAGCTTTGGTTATCCCAATCGCTCATCACGAGGACATTTTTTTTCAATGCAGAGGAACTTCATCTACCCATCTGTTCAATGCACACCCACTGATCTCGTGTGGCAAGTCCTTAGGCAATAGGGCCATAGTCAGTTTTGAACTCACTCACCTGGTCATTTTGCTGTGATTCTTGGCAATTCAAAGAGACAGCTGTGAAGAAACGGCATTTCTGTTTCAAACTGCAGATAGGACAATATGGAGATTTAATAAATGCACTTATTTATTTGTTTGCTTGTTTGTTTGAGGCATTTTAATCTTCTCTTTCCATTAAGAAAAGAAGTAACCAAGAATTTTCAAGAGGAAACAAATAATGATAATACAGATTTACAAAGCAGCAAGACAATATGACAAACAGTATAACACCAGGAGAAACCAGCAGAAAACCAAGGCAATTAAAATCCATAATATAAACAGCATAGTTTCTGCAGTAAAGTTTAATCATCTGCACTGTTTTAAAAGCTTAGATGAAAGACATTGCTTTACTCTGGCACCTAAAAGTAAGCAGGTAGCATTAGAAAGGAGCAATAACAATAATGAAGACAGGTTGGCACCAGCCAGAAACTGGTCCCATTTGTTTCAAGGGGATTTACATTGGTTTTCAGCCTTGTACATGCTTAGAGTAGTCTCATTGTAAAGAACAGACAAATCATGAGTAACCTAAATATTACAGCTGTGAGTGGAGCTATTCCAAACATCACTACATCAGAATACAACCCAATATATTTAAAGCTGGCTTTTCTCCCAGAAGGACCTTTTCCTCAATTATTAGGCACTTCACCTCCAACTGGGAAAGGGAATGAGCTCAAAGGGGCATGGAGAAGGTTTGGATGCAAGTGGCAATTCGTGTCTAGGAAAACATAATATATGCTCATTTGGACAGTTGGGGGAAGAAGGCCTACAACTCCTATAAGACCAAACTGGCATAGCTGATGGAAGCATGCTGGGAGTGGTAGGTCTCCTTTCTACCTAAATTTCCACAAGATTTAACTTTTAATGTATTATTAGCACAATTCTGTATGAGTCTATCAAGCAGTATCCCTCATTGCTGTCAATGGGGCTTATTTTCAGGCATGTGCACATAGAGTTGCAACCTAAATGATATTACTTAGATTTAAATTGCCCTAGTTCCAGCCAGCTAATCCAACTAATATTGTTGATTACATCCTACAAAAAAAGAATCCCTTTGTGGGAATTGTAGCAGGAGATAGCAAATGTTGGTAGAGTGTGTCTTGGTGTAAATTATGCTATTTCTTTGATGATGCAATGGATGTGAGCTATGCATTTTTTCATTTCATGTAAAATACTCAGAGTACTTACAGTTCTATTCAGAACTTACAGGTTCTGACAACAAAAACCAGTTTAAAAGACACTTGTTCTCCTTGCACTAATTGTATTTATTGCCCATATATTTTCTTTTTTCCTTCCAGTAAATTCCCCCTGAGTACAGAATGTACAAAGAGCCATGGGAAGAGAAAGCAGTGTATTAAGCTCTATAACAAAGGAAACCCTATGTCTTTATAAAGGACAGCTCATACCTAAAACATTGTTAAGGTTACTCATTGTCATCATCATCAACATCATCATACTGTTCACATGGACATGCTTTAATTTAAATCATACCTTACAGAACCTGAGTATAGACATCTCTTTAAACTTATGAATCTGCATGAAGTTGCTTTAGAGAAAGGTACATGAAAGTGGAAATTATCTCCTTATTATGAACTTATCCCACTTTCAAATTTCCCTAACTGGAATGTTTTCTGTCCAAGACTAGAAGGATATCACCATGAATGAATGTTAAGTTGGGCAAGAAAAAGAAAAATTATGAAATAAATGATATGAATGAAGTTTGCTGAACTGTAAAGCCAAACCTTTATATCTATACATTAATTATGATTACTCCATTGAAGGTATGTAGACTTTTACACTTTTCTTATTAAATGCTGTCATTATTTATTTAAGACACTTCTTTCCCACTTTACCAAAGCAATAAAACAGAATAAAATAGTACAGCATTGCCCAAAAAGGAGGAAAAAAAAGGAAAAAATCAAACAGGGGAAAACATACAGAACAGACATGTAAAGCTTTACAAAATACAGTAAAGGGAGAAAATGTAAGGCAACGCCTGCATAAACAGGTAGGAAAGCAATTCTATAGCCACTAAATACTCTTTAGATAATGAAAGGATTTTTAAAAGAAACCCTAACTATGATTTCTTACAGCTAGGTCCCACTGCATTCATTTGGGCTTACTTCTACATCTGTACATCATTGCCTTAAATTGCAATATTGTACTCACTTGAGAGCAATGTCATTTGGACTCAGCACTGCCTTATTTCTTAGTAGGTATCAATAGGATTGCACTGAAAAGCTGATGAATATGTGTCCAGAACTGTTAAAGCATAATCACTTGTCTAAGGAATAGACTGCCCTTCTGCAAGCACATTCAAATGTGCATTCTCTGAGAAGGAAAGCATCCTCATTCTGTAGAGTATCCAGATGTTTATTTCATTAAAAATAGGGCTCTTCAAGATTCCCAGCAGAGTTTCCATAGATAACTAATACTGTGCATCAAAAAGCAAAAACCTGAATGATATGTCTGATTTTGTATATCTCACCTTATGTCTTCTATTTCCACATGTTTTGGAATCCCAGACACACTGATTGGCCCTACATTTGATTTTTGCAGGTACAATTACTAGAAAACACAGAACTGAAAAATGAAACTTATGTAACTGAATTCATTCTGCTTGGATTTGGAGATCATAAAGTGCTGCAGATTCCACTTTTCCTGTTATTCCTTCTCATCTACATTGTCACAATGTCTGGAAATATCCTCATCATGCTGCTGGTTCTCACTGATCAACACCTTCACATCCCCATGTATTTTTTCCTTGGAAACCTCTCCTTCTTAGAAGCTTCCTGCAGCTCCAATATCTTACCAAGAATGCTATTTGGTTTTCTTGCAGGCAGTAATGCAATTTCAATCAATGCGTGTTTTGTGCAACATTATTTCTTTGGTACTTTGGGAGCTGTGGAATGCTACCTACTATCTGCAATGTCTTATGATCGATACTTGGCTATATGTATGCCACTGCATTATGTCACCATGATGAGTGGCAAATTATGCCTTAAACTGATAGTTTGTTCATGGATTAGTGGCTTTCTGGCAAGTACCACCACACTGATAATCATATCTAACTTAGTTTTCTGTGATGGTAACAATATTGACCATTTCTTTTGTGACACCTTTCCAATCATTGAGCTATTTTGTGGTGATGCACACGCATTAAAACTCTTCCTATATGTTTTATGTTCTATATTCACCTTTCCACCATCTATATTGACCATAACATCATACTTTTTGATCATTCTAGCCATAATGAAAATCCCTTCCAGTATAGGGAAGCAAAAGGCATTTTCCACATGTTCCTCTCATCTATTGGTAGTTACAATTTTTTATGGCACACTTACGAGTGTTTATGTGGTACCAAATACCAATAAACTGAATGGCCTTCACAAAGTCTTCTCTATCTTCTATACCATCCTGACCCCCATGGTCAACCCCATTATATATAGTCTGAGAAATACAGAGGTGAAAAAATCCTTGAGAAGACTTACCTCTTATCTGATCATTCAGAAATGAAAAGAATAGAGCTAAATGCTTTGCTCTCTCATAATTGCTTACATGTGTTCATGGAGTAGTTTTCATAATTTAACAGGTAAAAATGCAAATTACTCTGTTACTTCTGTAGAAATATATGCTTTCATCTGTGAAGATAAATTATATTTTGATGTGTGCATAGATATTTTGGATAGGTATTTATGCAAAATTTGTGTAAAATAAGGTAAAATTTTAACATTTTGAATTCTGTTTCATATTCACAAATAAACTTATTCATTAACAGTACTGTTTTGTTTTAATAAGAACATTGTTTCCTGGCTGAATGCTGAACTGAGAAGATCAGTTGGAGGAGTTAGTGGGGACAAGATTTTATGTTTGTTCAGGGGTTCAGGGGTTAAATCCAGATTTAGATGCATGCAGTGGGGCTGGCATATTTGGACTGCCCTGAATCAGATGAGATGTGACATGTGCATGTGGTGTGGGGAGATCTCTTGGAACTGGACAGAAGCATTGTCCATGACTGGAGCACTGTTCATGGAAAGTAGACGCCTGTATCTAACTTCAAGTAGTAGTGATAGCTGCAGTAATGGTAATAGGCCAGTGCTATTTAATAGCATTGGTAATAGGCTAGTGTTGAAGACTAAAATACATTTGCTGGGTCAGTTTATTGGGTGAAAACATTAATACTGCATTACATTTCTGTATGTTATATTTGCTAAATAAATAATATGTTTCATTCTTATACTTGATAAGTTCTAAGCTTGGATTGTTATTGTAATGCACTCTACATGGGGCTGCCCTTGAAGATGATCCATATTCTTCAGTTGGTCCAGAACAAAGCAGCCAGGCTTTTGACAGAGACCAGTAAGTATGCTCACATAACACCAGTCCTATTGCATAATCATGGAGACTTCTCTGAAAGCAATGCAGGCATTTATTTGTTTGTTTGTTTGTTTGTTTGTATCCCACTCATATATTCCTCCTCCTCCTCTCCAGTTTGTCCTTCATAGCAATCCTGCAAGGAAGATCAAGTTGAGAGTCAATGACAGACCTAAAGTCACCCAGAGGGAAATGGATGGAGCTATATCTATTGAAACATAATAGCTGTCCAAGTGTCTCTAGCAGAGGTGAGAAACAAAGCAACATTGGTTTGACTCTGCCCAACAACAACTGGCAGAGAACCACCCCCAGAGAGGGAACCAGTACAATAAACCTTCTACTATTATGGAAGGTTTAGACTCTAAACAAATCTCAGGCCCATAGGGAATCACCAGGAGCAACTCGCCTGATAAATACAGTGAATAGGCAAGCAGATAGCAGAGAAGGCAAACTCCCTGGTATCTCCGATCTGGGTTTTAAGGTCATGATGTGCCTTAAATGTTAAACTTGTCCCAGTAGGAAACTGGCAGCCAGTATAATTCCTTCATCTGAAGTGTTATGTGCTGAAAGGGACTAGCCCCAGACAACAGGAAAGCTGCTGCCTTCTGTGATAGCTGCATCTTCTAGGTTGGTCTTCATGGCATCCCCACAGAGAGCATCTTCCCTGAATCCTTCTTACAGGAGAAACCTAGTTGGAGTACTAACCAAATCTCATAGAAGGAACCTGGGCCTCGAGTGATAGAGATGGATCAAGGATTACCTCCATTTTTCTTCAGTGCAACCCCATCCAGAATAGATAATACACCAATCTCCTGCACCCAGATACCACCTGCCCAAGGCATCTTCATGTTGTCAGGATTAAGGTTAAGTTCATTACCTTTGCATGATGTAAATGTCTCCTTTTCATGCAATATGCATGGTGTAGGGACTGAGTGGGAAATTCTACCTGTCACAATGCCAATGAAATTAAACTTATTATTATATATAAAAGACAGCTCATAACAAAATGATACTTTCAAATGCAATAGGTTTATTTTATTTGCAGTATCTAGTGAAGAAAGTGGTAGATATAAATCATGATGCCCACTTAGGGTATTGTAATTAGCATGGTGTCATGAGCTTCTTCACTTGTCCAACTTCTATATTAGAAGTGTTTTTCTGCTTGGTATTAAATTACAGAAATAGAAGCAGCAGCAGTTTGAGATGTTAATCATATCATGCAAGAAAAAGTAATAGTATAATATCAGTGGTAAACTTGTGAACTTGTGAAGAAATGGTAGCTTGGTGAAAATACTGAATTTTCACCATTGAAGAATTGATGAGATTGCATCCTCTTTGCTGCAGCAACCATTTTCATTTTGGAGAAAAGAAGAATGACTTCCCTATTAAAGGTATGTGGTTATTGCTCATTGTCATGTTCACACATTCCACGTACTGTGGCCTAGAATTATATGTGTGCAAGCATGATGGACTCAGTGTGCTACTAGTGGGAACAGTAATTAGGTATGTCAAGCTCTGAAGAAATGCTGACCAATACTGAAATTCTAAGAGCAAAGAACTGGAAGAGTTTCAAATCAGTCGAGCAAAAGATTTGTTGAATAAAGGATTGGTCAACCCATTCCCTAAAGGGGGGGGGGGCAGGTCCCAAATATTTACCCTTTTATATCTTGTGTAACTTAGATTCTTCTGTTTATTTATTTATCCTTAGATTTTTTGGTGACCTCTTTTCATTGCCTGGGCATCTCCCCTGCCACATACTCACTTTGCCCCATTCCCCAAGCAAAATAAGATTTCAATTTCATTTTGATTCCCTTCACCATCTTGGTGTAGGGGATCCAAAGATAATATTGAAGATGGAAGAGAAAATGTCATGTTCTGATCAGCTTCCTTCTTTCCTTCTTCTTTCTTAACTTTTAAGAAGCATTTAATAAAAAATAAATTTTTTTGACTTAACTTTCTTCACATGTCCTTAACTTTAACAAAATCAGTACTTTAATTTTTTATAAGATTTACTCTACTTGACATAAAAGAACTCTGAAAGAAAAATAATTTCCTCTCAATGAAATATGATTGTGCTTTTATTCCCAAACATCTTTAGAGGAAGCACACTTGTATTGTGACATCAACTACTACATTATTCGATTTCTGATCCACGGGTAAATTTAATAGTTGCTTGCCTCATATATTCCCCATGATAAAATATCATAATGTTAGGGACTATGGGCAAGTGTTTATTACACCTCTGCTGATTCTTTTATGATCCAGTAATTTTGCTGACACATGTCCCCCTCCAATTTACCATGTCCATTGCTCATTTTTAGGACACCAGTCAGTGGAACTTGCATACGTAAGAGAGTTCTGCTGCCTGGTCTCTTCAAAAACAAGCATCTCCACTCATTTGGGGGCTTCTCTTAGGAAGCGCCCAATCTCTCTTGCATGAACAACACATTTTGCTTGTACAACAGAGTCAGTAGGGCTCATCACCTGCAGCAAGTATTCAGTAGGGTGAAAGAGAATCAGTGTTGGCATAAATGCTCCATTCAGTTCTGCCCTGTCTATGAACAACACAAAATGTGGGTGCATCTGCTGATGTAGGTTTTTCCAATGGACACAGCACTCATTTCATGAGAAAACCCATGAAGTTGGCTCCACCTTCATAGGTATTATTACATTACATCATTCAGATATATAATGCAGTCGTGTAATCAGTCATCATGAGAAAATGTGTTCCTTGTGTTCCAGGGCTATGTTTGAGGAGAACCACAAAGAGATATCCCTTTTCTAAAAAGTAGATTTTATTATATGTACATACTACTTATTTCTGAGTAGATCCATTGGGTAAGACAAGATGTATTCATATTTTAGAATTATTGCTGAATGCTGATTATTTTTATACTGATCTACATCCAAACAAATTCTGGAGTGGTGAGTAATATGAAGTTAAGACAAATAAAAGAATCTACTTGAAGTAATACTATGTCCAAATAGAATCCATTATCAGAGTAAAAGAGAGAGCTAGGGTCTTCATTTGGAAGTGCTTAAATATGGTCAAAATAACCAGTATGTAGATATATACAAAATATCAGATTTATGTTTTCAATTTATAAAAGTAAGGATATGCAAAGACACTCTGAAAATATGAGGATGCAAAATGAATGAATGAGCCACCAATGTACAACTCTGTTTAATTCTCCTGTTCTAGACCTCTGTTTATGGAACAAAGTTGAACAAACCATCACCATTTTCCATACCTTTGTTGTTGTTTTGCAGTTATTTGAAAAGATAGGATTAAAAAATCAAACACACATAACTGAGTTCATTTTACTGGGGTTTGGAGAGCATCAGTTGCTGAAGATTCCTCTTTTCCTGCTGTTTCTCCTCATCTACATTGTGACAATGGCTGGGAACATTCTCATTATTCTGCTAGTCTTCACGGATCAGCAGCTTCACACACCTATGTATTTTTTTCTTGGAAGTCTTGCATGCTTGGAGACCTGCAGCAGCTCAAACATCTTGCCAAGAATGTTATCCAATTTTCTAAGTGGAAGGAAGACCATTTCTGTCAATGCATGCTTCCTGCAAAATGTTATCTTTGGTTCTATAGGAGTTGCAGAATGTTACCTCTTATCTGTAATGTCCTATGACCGGTACTTAGCTATATGCAAGCCACTACATTATGTGACCAAGATGAATGACAGGCTGTGTTTCCAACTGATAGCCATCTCTTGCTTTAGTGGTGTCCTGGCAAATAGTTTGGCAATGATTGCCATCTCCATGTTACAATACTGTGTTCACAAAGAAATTGACCATTACTTTTGTGACACTTTTCCAATCATAGAACTCTCTTGCAGTGACACCTATATATTAAAACTGTTTCTATATGTTGCATCCTCTGTAATCACATTCGCTCCATTTACATTGACCTTAACATCATACATTTTCATCATTGCAGCCATAATGAGAATCCCATCCACCACAGGGAAGCAAAAGGCATTTTCCACTTGTTCTTCCCATCTCTTGGTAGTTACGTTTTTTTATGGTACACTGATTAGCGTATATGTAATACCAGGTAACAATAGTCTGAATGGCCTTCGCAAAATCTTCTCCATTTTCTATACCATCCTGACCCCCATGGTCAACCCCATCATGTACAGTCTGAGAAATAAAGAGGTGAAGGATGCCTTGAGAAGACATGCTTTATTTGTATTTGTTCAAATTCAGAAGCTATACAGGAACAGCATTTTTTACTTCCTCAAAACAGCATTCAAAATGTGACACACACACACACACACAGAGGATGCTGTCTAATAGATAACATTTTCCAGGTTAAGATTTCAGTGAATCTGTGCCCAACATTAATGGAACATTTTCCTGTATAGCTAGATGCAATTTGTAATGTATGCTTTTTTGTAAGAAATAAAGGTTGAATTTCATGATCACTTCAAATGTTCAAAATGAATCTACTTCTTTCATACTAAAATGGTCCATTTATATCTCCAGAATTCTAGTCCAGCATTCTTAACCATCATACCACCACAGATCTGGAATATCATTCACCCTATTCATCATTCATCATTGTCATCTGACCTCATGGCAATGGAAAGGTTATGTAGCAGGGTCAGCATTTCTGATGTTTTTGTCTGTTTTTTGTTCTGTTCTTGCTGTGCCCCAATAATCATTGCCATATTCATGGAATAAAGGTAATTTTTCTACAAGAGGGAAGGAAGCGAGGGATGAAGGGGGATCCCTATTTAATGTGATTTCTGCATGAATATAGTTACAAGTTCTAGAGATACCGATGATAAATGCAATGATCTCAAAACATCAATGTCAACTTTTGAAGGGTTAAAAACAAATGAACAAATACAGAAGCAAACAGCACCTTCTCATTGTTCTAGTTTGTGCCTGTCTCTTTGCCCTACAACAGACTCACTTGGTAGTATCCGAGAATGAACAGAGAAAGATTAATAATGCAGAAAGTGTACTACTGTGTTCAACATACTGCCAAAGAAGTTGAGAAATGTTTGTGCTGAACCTAAGTACAAATTCATTCTGGGGATAGGAAAGATTCTGAACCTGCAATAGTATACAAGGAATAGATGCATAGATGGATAGAGACAGACAGACAGACAGATCTTGGTGCTATAATGGATAGTTCACTGAAATTATAAAATCTCAGCATGTGTACTCAAGAATTACTAAGAAGAGGACTGAACATAAACATGAAGGTTTTATTATCATACAGATCTGAAGTATGGAATAAAAAGACATCTCAGTGAGAATAATTATATCTAGGAATTGTTAGATCCTCTAATTCACCTTGGGAACAGAGGGAAATGTCTTCCTACTTTTCCACTGAGACCAAAGGACCGGTGTTACATCCATTTATTCAAATACAGAACAGTCTACATGCATCAAGTGTCATATCCATAGGGATTTGCCTCCCTAGTCATGAAAGAAGTTAAATAATGTTTGCAAAGGGACAAGCACTTGAAAACATTGCAATCTATTTATTGAAAATCTACTTTAAAAGATGTCAGGAATCTTGTGGGAAGCTAACAACCAGCATTCAAGCTTTCGAGATCTCAGACACACTGGTAATGTATTTTTTTCAAACTATGTGTAGAGGTTAAGGAGAAAACAGAAAGCAAATAACCTGAAAAAGACCATACATTATTTCTCACATTTTGTTTATTTATTTGCATGCATATTTAAATGACACCTATAACTGCCAAAGGTTTCCTAGGCAGTTTACAACCACATATTAAAATAACATATTAAACATAAGTATAAGTAACAACATGTTAAAACCTATTACAACAATTAAATGATTAAAATATCTGTATAACGATGATATAAAAAGGACACCAGCATAGAATTTATCTAAAGTGCCAAGATGAACTAGCACAGGTTTCATGATCACTGGTATCATGAACCCTCTACTCACCATCACACTTCTATGGAACCAAACTCTGTTTCTATAGTACCAAATATTCCTTCACAGGACATACCCAGAAGTGGTTTTAGCTGGACTTCATTAGCTGAATCTGAACCAAGCCATTCTTAGAGAAGACCAATTGAAATTACTGGAATTTAAGACAACTATAGAATGGGTCTCCTCTTTATATGAAATTATAAAAAAATTATAGAAATTATTTAAGTCAGCAATGTATATACATCCAATCAAAGCATGGTGTTAAATCTATTACTGAATATTGTCAGTGGGTTTAATGATTATTATCAGAGAAGTCCCCTTCCTAGGCTTTCTAGCATTTCCTCCTATTATGAATGGATGAATCTGTCAATTTCTGTCCCACCTATACATCATTTCATTGCTCTTAAAAATATGTTCATTCTTTCAGATTGCCCTGGTCATGCAGTCACAGATGGTATGACTACCAACTGGGAGCTGCATGTACAAACAGTTGGAGAGCAAGCATAAACCACAACCTCTCAAGGTGCAATCAATCCATAATGGATTATTATGCTATTTAATTTACCCCAATGAGTCCTTGGTCAAATCTTTCTATTCAAGAGGAGAAGGAATATTTTCATATCGCTTGTGTTTCTCCCCCAGGTGCAATCTATGCTGAACACACAATGGAAAAACCAAACAGTTGTCACATTCTTCATCCTCCTGGGATTTGGTGATCTCCCACAAATTCAGACTCTCCTCTTCATAGTGTTCCTATTCATCTACATTGTGACAATGACTGGAAACCTCCTAATTATTGTGCTGCTTGCAGCTGTTCCGCACCTCCAAACACCCATGTACTTCTTCCTAGGAAACCTGTCATTCCTGGAAATCTGTTATACCTCAACCATTATGCCCCGGATGTTGGCCAGTTTTCTGACCGGATACCAAGCCATTTCAATTGTAGGATGCATGGTTCAGCTGTATAGCTTTGGCACATTGGTGGCCACAGAGTGCTATCTATTAGCTGTGATGTCTTATGATCGCTACATAGCAATATGCAAACCACTGCATTACCCTGTTCTCATGAATGCAAGAATTTCCATTCAGCTGGTTACATGTTCCTGGGCATGTGGGCTGCTTGGAAGTACTGTGGTCATTATATTAACATTCAATTTAACCTTTTGCAAATCCAATGGAATCA
Organism: Varanus komodoensis; assembly: GCF_004798865.1. NCBI lineage: Eukaryota > Metazoa > Chordata > Lepidosauria > Squamata > Varanidae > Varanus > Varanus komodoensis. Next base: position 132,424 of record NW_025335558.1, on the reverse strand, counting down.
ATCATTTCTTTTGTGATTTTTCACCCTTGGTAAGTCTCTCTTGTAGTGACACAAGCCTTGTAGAGATAGCACTTCTGGTGGTGTGTTGTATTATATCTATATTCCCAATTGTTTTAACCTTAACTTCCTATGTCTGTATCATCATCACCATCCTGAAGATCCCAACTACTATGGGGAAACAAAAAGCATTTTCTACTTGTTCCTCCCACCTAATAGTTGTTACTGTATTTTATGCCAGTCTCCTTGCTGTCTATTTGGTTCCTCGCAGTGAGTCTTCAAAGAATTGGAACAAAATCTTCTCCCTTTTCTACACTGTTCTGACTCCCCTGTTTAATCCCCTCATCTACACCCTAAGAAATAAAGAAGTAAATATGGCTTTAAGGAAATGTCTGTGCAAACTGATCACCTTTACAAGATTGGAATGATTGTAAAATGCATCACTTTAGAAGGCAAACAAGCTCCCCTATTCACTCAAAAAAAGACAGTTTGCTGCATATTTTCATCTCAGAATGTTTACAGTGGCTTTGTTTTTTCTTGTTTTACTGAAGCCAGTTTGGTCATTTCATTCTTACTTGTAGTTTGGCATGTTTATGATGTATTCCCGTATATGTAAGTCTCAATAATATATACATTTTAGTAGCTTGTGTATCGTTGCTAGAGTGCTTATTCTCTATCACCCCCCTCAGCCAAGTTCTAGATCACTATTGCAAAGCCTGACATGCATAAACAAAAAGAATTTATTAAAAAAGTTGATTTCTAAGATAAAATTATTCAGATTAAAATGACTCATTCATTTCTAAATTCCAAGGAAGGAAAGCCAAGTACTGAAATATTAATTTATACTATGTACAATATATAATGTATTTATATATTTATTCTATATTCTATATCTATTATCCCTCTCTCTCTCCCTCTCTCCCTCCCCCTCTCTCTCTATCTACCCATCTATCAAGATATGTATGTATGTTTGTATGTATGTATGTATATCTCCTACCTCTATATCCTAATCCACTACAAGTAACCCAAGATGGCTTACGTAATCTTCCTGCTCTTCCCATTTCATCTTCACAACAAATATAGGCTTAGTAGGCTCTGATATTTTCTTCTCTCAAAGAAAGTGTTAAGAGGCCATAGGATTTTTCCCACTTTGTCATAGCTCATGGAGGACTTCTCTTATGCAAGGCCAGTTCTAGAGCATGGCCAGATTAGACATTCTCAGGTTCCCAAGACAACAGATCAGATTTATTTATTTATTATTTATTAAAACATTTTTATGGCGCCCCATTCGTCGAAGCCTCAGGGCGGCTTACAACAATAAATTAAAATAATTATAATCTTAAATTAAAAAATATAAACATTTTTATAGTAAGTGAATTGTCAATTTTCACTTTCTTCCTCTTCCAGGAGAGAGGAGCACAATAAGGCATCATGTTCACAGGTCCCCAAATTTCTGGAGTTAGAACTCATGCATCAGATAGCAATCACCTGTGCACATCAGTGTCAGCAATCAGTACTGTATTGCCAGCTCTACCATCTCTGGAGCTGGAAAGCCTCATGATAAAAGTTGGATAAAGGGAATGGGTGGGACTTTCTAAAATCTTGTCTCCTAACTCTCATTGTGATGCCATGCATGCTTTCAACTTAGCACAACCAACATCTTCACAATAAAGCAGACAACAACGAACAACAATAACAATCTACATAGTATGTCCCCACTTCCTGTTATGTCCCACTTCAGCATAAATAACAGTAAAGGTAATACATTAAGTTGTTGGAAATTATATTAGAAATACTGTCCTTGGATGAGATTAACACTTCAATTATTATAATAAGGCCCTAATGAATTCTGTTGTTATTATTATTATTATTATTATTATTATTATTATTATTATTATTATTATTATAGCATTTCTATGCCGCCCCTTGCCGAAACCTCGGGGCGGCTTACAACATGATAAAATACATTGAAATACAATAGTACATAATAAATTACCATTAAATATAACAATACAAAAAATACATTGATTTACAAATACAAAATTAAAATTATCAGTATAAAATAAAAATATAGGAGGAGAAAGAGAAGGAAGAAGAAGTTGCCCAGGCCAGATCATATGTTTTAACAATTGAAATGATGTTTAAATAAAAAGGTCTTTACCTGGCGCCGAAAAACCAGTAACGACGGTGCCAGGCGGACCTCTTTGGGGAGTGAATTCCATAGGTTGGGCGCCACCGCAGAGAAAGCCCTCCTCCGGGTACTTACTCTCCTAATTTCTTTCATGGAGGGTTCCCGGAGAAGGGACTCTCCCGCAGATCTCAAAGGGCGGTCGGGCATATACGGACGTAAGCGCTCGTTCAGGTAGCCAGGACCCAAGCTGTTTAGGGCTTTGTAGGTCATAATCAACACCTTGAATTGGGCCCGGGCTTCAATGGGAAGCCAGTGGAGCTGACGGAGGACTGGAGTCATGTGAGCATAACGCCCCATCCCCGTCAGCAACCTGGCAGCTCTATTTTGCACTAATTGAAGTGTTCGGACTGTCTTCAGGGGAAGCCCCACGTAAAGCGCGTTACAGAAGTCTAGGCGGGAAGTCACCAGCGCGTGTGTCACTGTCGCCAGGCAGTCGTACTCCAGGTAGGGGCGCAGCTGATTAATCAGCCGAAGCTGAAGGAAGGCGTTCCTCGCCACCGCTGTCACCTGAGCTTCCAAAGAAAGCTCCGGGTCGAGGAGTACTCCTAAGCTGCGGACCTTATCCCTAAGAGGGAGTGTTGCACCATTCAGGACCAGGTCAAATTCTGTTGTGATGAACATGCTGACACTTTGTGCTCATGGCTATAGAGTTTATACAAACTACAGGGGAACACAGCATTTGCTCTTTCCTACAGTGGGATATTTAGATTGTTGGGTGCATTCTCTGAATTCTGGGCAAAAAAAGGTCTACAAAAGATTCACGGTCCTAAAGGTATGTTTGTCACGTCTGTGCTTCAAAATCCTATCTGACCAAGCAGCAGGATGCTCACATTACACTTGTTCTTTTTACATTCAGATCCAATTTCACAGTCATTAAAAGATTCAAGATTTCATTAGTAGGTGAGAAATTTGCTCCATTGAGTCATTTTTATTTAAATGATAGTAAATCCAATTGGCACCTCCCATACTTGCAGCAAGTTAAGCCAGAGCTTCATCCATTGTTTCTATCAGTTTTCCAGTGCAGCAGGGGTAGAGTGGAGGCAGGATGTGTATGAAATGTGCATAATAGGGGAAAGAGTACCCAAAATTGCATGTCAGTTAACTGAAATACTTGGGTGAAATGTGTTTATTTCAAAATGTGCATAAAATGCATAAAGTATGGATTAAAAATGTGTAAGATCATGATTAAAAAGCACTTAGTTACTTTTTAAATGACTTCAGGTTGCAATAGCCAGATGAATGAAATCCACAGCTGCTAACAGAGATTGCAGTCATGATATCAGAGCCACTGCCAATAATCTGTGAGAGTCCCTGAAGAACAGATAACCGGCCAGAAGCCAGAAGACAAGAGAATGTTCTGCATGTCTTCAGGAGGGTGGAAATGGTAGATCAAGACAGCTTCAGAAATGGGGACTCTGTGAGCATGGCATAACTTTATTTCAGCAAAGCAGTTGTCATGGCTTCCCATGATAACTCTGTTGGCCCAATGCCAAAGTGGGGATTGGGCAATACTACCATTAGATGTTTCCACAGCTGATTGAGGAATTGTAATCAGGGGATGCTAACTAATGCCCTCCTGCAGGAAGGTCTTCAGTAGAGTGCTGTATGGCTCTGCCCTAGGCCCTGCATGTTGGGAGTGAGAAACATAGCTGCTCTTGGCACACATTTTCAAGGGCAGCTGGATGGACATCAGAGGAGAAGGATAAAGAGAAGATATGTGGGCTGGTTCCAGACATTGAGAGAAACAAAACTGATTATCCCAAGGCCAGACTGTCAAGGTGTGCAGTTAGGGGTGGAGGACTTGGAACAAGGGAGCATCTCAAAGACAGACAAAAAGGGCATGGTTCTCAACCACATAGCATGATGCTGACAGAAGAGGATGGTCCAATTTGAGGCTCACCATACAAAAAAGAGGCATGCTCATTTTCAGACAGACCCTCTCAAGGAGGTAGGACCCAGCCATGCTCATAAGGGAAGTTCTTAGAGGGAAATACTAGATCGGGTTCAATGAACCACTCTTTGCCTGCTCAGAGATTCATTCTGAGTGTTTAACTTTCTGGAAAATGCTTTGGTTAATAAATAATGTTTGGCAAGAAAGGTCTATGGCTTTGAATGTATATAGGGAGGAATCCTCCTCATGACACTTTGCTATTCAATGATCTAATACTTGACTTGGATGAGGTTATACAGAGTTAAATCTGCAGATGATGCAAACCTAGGAGGAATAGCCAAAACCATAGGAAATAAGATCAAGATTAAAAAAGCTCTAGAGAGGATGGAACACTGGGCTAACAGATAAAAATAAAATCTGGCATTTGGGGACAAAATAATCAGGCACACACGTAATGGGGAATATCTAGATTGGCAGCAGTAAATTTGAAAATCTTAGTGACTCACAATCTGAATATGAGTCACATTTGAAGTGTTGTTTCCAGTTCTGAGCATTCAGTTTTAAGAACGCCATTCACAAGTTGGATCATTTCTGAAAAAGAACAACCAAGGATGGTGAAGGATATGGAAGCCAAGCCTTATGATAAACAGTCATTTGTCAGAGATGCTGTAGCTACACTCAGTCCTGCAAAGCCTCAGTGGACCTCGGGTGGCCTAGATAAATAGTTTGTTTCTGTTGTTGATGGTCATGCTTCTCATTGTGGTTGCCCTTCTTTGTATATTTTAATAGGCTATACACTGTCATGAAATCTGATAAGATGAAGAAAGGGAAGCAATCAATCAATATTTCAGTGACAGCTGTCCAGATACATCTTACTGGATTCTGCTGAATGATGCACTGCATCCATCTTTGGCATGTTCTAGCAGCACATCCACCATTTGTCTAGAAACAGTATCCCAATTACTTTATTTTAAAGTGATCCTTTTGAGACACAGAGCAAAGTAAGAAATGATTTCATGCTAATGTGTAGCAACAGTGGTAGTAGTTGTCATCATTGACATCACAATAGCAACAGCAGTTCCTGTGTCTTCACTTGCCTTTTCCTGTAGTTGAGAAATATAATGCAGACAAATGAAAGCTCCCAACCTAATTTGTTTCTCAGTTGTAATATATAAAATCAGGAGAGTTAACAGAAGAAGTCTTTCCTGATCTAAAAAGGGGCCATCTTTACAAAAGGTAAACCAGTATTACAGCAGGGAGCAATCTGATGCAAGCTTAAACACATAAAAAGGCCAACAACTAGCATGTTTCAGCCAGGTGACTGGATCATTGTAGGTTCTGTATGTTCTTAGTAGCAAGATAAACATTTCTTTCAATGAATATGATTGAAAAGGGGACAAATCTTGCTACACATGAGGCAAGTCACAAACCTATGCACATGCTAGCAATATAGTTCATTGTCTTATTTGAATATTTAATTCTTTTTCTCCACCCATTGCCCTTACAGTAGCTTGAGCTATTCACAATAACATCATATGGATAAAGAAGAAGGTATGAATCAAACAGTTGTCAAAGAATTTATCCTCCTTGGATTTGGGACTACCCATGATTTCCAGAGCCTTCTCTTCTTGGCATTTTTTGTGATCTACCTTGTGACCATGGTGGGGAACCTTTTGATTGTTGTCTTAGTTACCATTGATCAGCACCTTCACACTCCCACGTATTTCTTTCTGGTAAATTTGTCTTTCTTAGACATGTGCTATATCTCAACAATTTTGCCAAGGATGTTGGGCAGTTTCCTTACTGCAAACCAATCTATCTTGCTGAGGTCATGTTTTGCACAACGATATTTCTTTGGGGGCTTGGCTACTGCAGAATTCTATCTCCTTGCTGCCATGTCTTATGATCGATACCTGGCAATATGCAAGCCACTTCATTATGTGACCTTGATGGATATCAGATCTTGTCTGCAGCTTGTGATTAGTTCATGGATCATTGGATTCATGGTTGACTCTCTCACCATGTATTTTATGACACAGCTAGTTTTCTGCACAACTAACATAGTTGACCATTTCTTCTGTGATTTTACACCACTACTTCAACTTGCTTCCAATGATAGTGTCAGCAGCATACAACTAGTGATATTTATTGTGTCATCTGTGTGTGGGCTGCCACCATTTCTTTTAACCCTTGTGTCTTATGGATACATCATAGCAACCATTCTCAGAATCCCGTCCACCACAGGAAGAAAGAAAGCTTTTCCCACCTGCTCATCACATTTCATTGTGGTTATACTCTTTTAAGGGACTATCATCTTTGTATATGGTCCACCAAAAAGCAGGATGCTTAGGGATCTTAACAAGGCTGTTTCTATCATTTACACTGTCTTGACTCCTTTGGTAAATCCTTTTGTTTACAGTCTGAAAAATAAAGACATTAAGCAAGCTTTGGGCAAAGCTGTTCTGCGTTTTTCTGGTTGATCAGAAGACTCACCAGTCTTCTCTGTATTCACTTTGTTTCTCATGGATTTTTTAAAAATCTTATTAAATAATAGATTTGAGACTCAAGGAATGGTGAAATTAATTCGGCACACCTAAGGAGGCTTTGGGAAATTCCATGGCTCAGTAGAATAGCACATGATGTAGATGCAGAAGATCCCTGGTTTAATGCTGGCATCTCAAGGTGGAAATGCTCTGCTTGACTCCTTGGAGATCAAGTACTAGTCAAGGTTGGGCTAGATCAACCAATGGTCCAACACAGTATAAAGCAACTGCAAATATTCCTCTATTCCCATGTCTATGTTTGTCAAATGTTATTCTGCCTTCCCTATGATGGATTTAAAAAAAAAAAAAAAACACTGGGTATCTGCACTTTAGAATCCTCTTATCTGAGGGATATTTTCAGATAATACATTACATACAAAATGGATGATTTCAGTATCCATCAGCATCCATTTCAAATTTTCCTGACTCAAAGGAAACAAAAAGCAAACAAAAGATTTCTTCTTTCGTATTTCTTCTTATAAGGCTAAGAAGCTTCTCAGAAACTACATGTGGTGGATTTCTTCTAAACCACCATCACACAGGACAAATACATATTACATGTCATAATCTAGAAGGAGACAGAACAAGAGAGAAAAAGCAATGATTTTGCATTTTAATTGGAACATCACCAACCATACTGTCATAACTGTCTTCATTTTCAAAAATGAAGTCTGCAAACCTTTTATAACTTTGTGTGAAATCCTAATTTTACCCACTCAGTAGTAAGTCTCATAGAGTTTCTCACAGGTAAGTTTGTACAGGATTGTGGCTTAAATATTATGTGTTCCATTTGATACTAAGGGACCCAGTCCTTATGCAGTTTTCAAAGTATGCCTCACACATCTAATTTATAAAAATCCAGACTGTCTCAGAAGGTTGGTACTAGCAAGGAGAAGAAAGTTGTAATTTACATTGTATTGATATTTTATACATTGCCAAATTTAATTTATATGTTACCTAATAGTCAGCACTCTCTAGTTCAATTAAATTGGTGGGTGTAAGCTATATTGGTAGGCAAACAATGGGGAATCTTGGCATGCGAAGATCTCTTATCCAATATCCAACTTTGACTATTTAAGAATTAACCCAGTTGAAAATCCTGGAGGGAAAACTGCTCCATTAATGAAAGATTGATGCCACTACCAGAAGACCCATTAGCCATTGGTATTAAGCATAAAAATTTAGAAAAATTTAGGGTGAACTCATCTTAATGCATTTAAGCTAACAGAAAATCTCTTCTCCCATATACTCTAGAATTTGTTTCAGGTTATGTGCTCATCTGTGCAGATCTTTCCTCATCTTTACTAATTCCCCCATGGTACAAGTGTAAGTTTCAGTTTCCCCGTGTCACATCTTATCTCTGGACCCAAGATCTATAATTGCATGTGTAGATGACCACACGTGAACAATGTGTCATCAAGTAGGCATTGGCTACTTTTGTACTTGGCATTCTGTTCTGTTCTGGATGATGGTTCTTTTGCTACAAAAGCACCCCAGTCATTCTTTCACCCAAAGATAAGGGAGAGGCAATGGTTTCATGAGTTGGTTGTGGGTCTTCCTTGATTACTGGGGCACTGATAGTGATGGTGATACTGGTCTTGGTAGTATATCATGCTTTACCAGATAGAAATGGAATTTCACCAAGTCTGAAATGCCAAGAACAATGAGATATATATTGAAAACATGGACTACCACAATATTTTTTCTAAATTAGTGGCTTGCTAACTGTGAAGTTATGCTGCCCTTGCCACTCAGGATGGCTTTACTCTCGGGCATGGTGAAAGTAAAGGCACTAATTATTAGAAAAAACAATAACAAAATCCTTATTAAATTACAGGAGATAATTTCCTGTGCCACACAATTAAAAGTGTAGATAAATAATTGTACATATATGATTTCTATTGACTATTTAATATAAATTATAAATTACAATAAATGCAATGAAACCATGTTGAGATTTACATTAGGAATTCTGAATGTTATTTTGGGGATTTCTGGATTTTGTGATTAAAGGAAGGAGGGAGGGAGTGAGGGAACGAGGGAGACATTTAGTTAAAAACAGCAATGCCCTAATTAATTCCCTTGTGTTGAGTACAGAATACAGAAAACTTGGTGCATGTCATCATACTAGGATATAAACTGCTTTTCATGGCAGCATTAACTCATTTATGAAGATAATTTAGTCTGAGGTGTGCAGTTTATTTATATAATTCTACAGTAGTTAGAAAATTTCAGGTAGAAGGAAGTGTTAATCAGGATTTATGAAGGTATTGTCATAGCAATGTTTTTGGAATATGAACTAGGTTTATGTGGTTAATGCAGTGGAAAAGAAGGGGAAGGTTCACCTGAAATTCTGCGTTCATGTCACCATGTTAGTGCAATTGATTTGAGATCCACAAAAGCTCTAGGTGGAGCAGGAGTGCTTGGTGGTGGGTATCATATGAACCACAATTGGGTTTCACCTTCATTTGTTTTAAAGCAATATGTCAAAGGGAAGCAAGCAATCTTCTGATTTCACAGCAAAACAGTATATTGTATGCTCATTAGAGACAGGGCAATGGAAGAATGTGAAGAGGAGCAGGAGTTAATGCAATCCACTCTTCATGTCTTCATTGTACCTATACGCCAAATGCCTGAATACGGTTACAGTGTTCTGGGAAAATTTTGTGTGTGTTTATGGTAGATGTATGAAATCTTAGACTATGATACTGCTAGTAATCTGATCTGATCCTTTAGAATGCTACCAAGCTAGTGTGAATAATCAAACTGGAATGGTGTTCTTTCCTATAAGAAATGAAGTGTTGATGTAATACAAGCGATCACAGAGATATAAGATCTGAATTACAACTAGTAGTTGGACAATATTTATTTGTATATGCATTGTAATGAGTACATTTTTAGATTCAGGGTACTTCCAGAGGAAGTACTTCCAGGCTCAGTTCGACAGCTATACAGAGACATGCTCTTTTTCCAAAGGCCCCTCCCAAAAGGATGGGACGCAACCATACTCATGAGAGTTATACAAATAAATATTAGATTGAGTTCAACAATGGGTGTACAGGAAAACAATACGCTTTGGTCAATAAAGAACATTGTGCAAGATATGACTGTGGCTTTGAATGTGTGAAGGGAGGAACCCTAGCTCTGTTTTAGCATCATGTAAGCCACTTAGAGTTTGTAAGAAAAAGCAGAATAAAAATCAAATAGACACAAATAAATGACACTGAGCAATGAAACTCCCTGGGTGACTTTGAGCTAGTCACAGACTGTCATCCCAAGTTATCTCACAGGTTTGTTGCTTTAAGGACAAGATGGAGCTATGTGAATAATCTTGGGTTACTCACAAGAAGAAAAGCTGCTGAATAAGGCAATGTAATAATAATAGTAGCACAGTAAAAGTCACATCTGGAAGCAGTCATAGGCATGACATGGGACTGAAGTCAAGAACTATGCGGCCATGTAGCATTTGGAGCAGTGGCATCCCTGCAGAGATACTCTGGACTAGATAGAGCATATTTATTCTCTTGGAACGCAATACTGTGTTGCTCTTTCTTGGAAGACAAGTGAGGAGCTGCAAAAGGAATTTGTATACTATTCAGATATAATGAGAAAGTAATCCATATGGTTTTCTATTTCCATTAATGAAAGAAAGCATATGACAAAGTACAGAACAAAGACAGCAAGTATACTTTCTGGAAAACTTCTAGAATGCATTTTCACTAGATAGGATTTTTTGCCTGTCTAGCTGGAACATACTGGTGGGAGAGAATGAAGCTAGAAAGGCCTCAGAATAGCCTGAATTCTGGCCTCTCCAATTTCCTCTCCTCCCACTTCCAAATGCCCAATCTTCTTCACCTGTGAGAACATGTTCCTGATCTTGGAGAACAGCATGGTTCTTATTATACCATCTGTGAAGGAGAGGAGAGGGGAGGGTCAGAGCCTGATTCCCAGGTTTAAAATCTCTAGCTTCTTATCTGGGTATTCCTCCTTTGGATTTTTAAAAAGAATTGTATACTATCATGTTTTATTCTGCATTGCCTTTTTCTAGATCCTTGAAATACCCGGAAGCGTGCCCCATGGATAACAAAGAGTGGAATAACCAAACAGTAGTAAAAGAATTCATTCTTCTTGCATTTGGGAATATCCATGAGTTTCAAATTCTCCTCTTCCTGGTGTTTCTAGCAATCTACATTGTGACCATGGTGGGAAACTTGCTTATCGTTGTCTTAGTCACCACTGATCATCACCTTCACACTCCAATGTACTTCCTCCTCGCAAATTTGTCTTGCTTAGAATTATGCTATAGCTCAACCATTTTGCCCAGAATGTTAGAAGTTTTCCTAACTGGGAACCAGTCCATATTGGCAAATTTATGTTTCACACAACTGTATTTCTTTGGTGCCTTGGCAACAGCAGAATGTTACCTCCTAGCTGCCATGTCTTATGACCGTTACCTAGCAATATGCAAACCATTGCATTATGTCACCATTATGGATGCAAGATCTTGTCTGCAGCTAGCAAGTGGTTCCTGGATTGTTGGATTCCTTGTTAACTTTGTGACCACCTGCTCAGTAACACATTTAGTATTCTGTGGACCTAATGTAATTGACCACTTCTTCTGTGATTTTGCTCCATTACTTCAACTGTCCTGCAGCAATACCCTGAAAACACAGCTACTGATATTTGTTCTATCAGTTGTGTTTGGCTTGCTTCCCTTTCTTTTAACTCTTACGTCCTATGGCTATATTATAAGAAACATTCTGAGGATCCCATACACTATAGGCAGGAAAAAAGCATTTTCCACCTGCTCCTCACATCTTATTCTGGTTACACTTTTTTATGGGACTATAGTCATTGTATATGTGTTGCCAAAAAACAACACACTTAGAGAGCTTAACAAAGCCTTCTCTGTCATCTATACTGTTTTAACTCCTCTGGTGAATCCTTTTTTGTACAGCCTGAAAAATAAAGACATTAAACATGCTTTGAGCAAAGCTGTCAGACATTTTATGAATTGATCAGACACCATAGTCAGGTCTATGGTTTCTGATTTTTTTTTTTTTTTTTTTGGTGTCTCTTGTAATGAGGAGAGGAGAGGACAGGAGAGGACAAATATTGAGATTATTTTATGTGATTTAATGATGAATTAATTTTAATTTACTGTTTTGGTTAAAACTATCCATTATGAATAATACCCATTTACCTAAAAATGGCTGTTAGAACAATTGCAGAATACACTTCAAAGCTCCTGGTTAAAGAATGTTTCTTCTATTCTACATTCTTATGGGAACAGCATAAATGTCCTGCCCACTGTTTGTACTAAAAGTGTTAAAACTCTGTTCAAGCAAAAAATCCCATTATATTCTCAATGCCATGGCCTTTATCTTATTAGCCAAACATCATATTCCCTTTGGTATCCATTGTACAAAACAACTTTTGTGTCAGAGCACTACTTCTCTGTCCTTATGGTTCCCATCTTTAAAAAGTCCTTTACTGCATTGTGGTCTTAATGTATGTCCTCTGCTTACATGGCTGGGACATTTCACAGCTGCTGGTTGGGTGGCCACCACCAAAGAAGTTTGCTGGATGCACAACTGGGGCTCTGCAAGCATTTGTGGACTTCTCATCTTAGCTCACCTTGTGAAAAAAATAATTGTGGAGCCCAAGAAAAAATTCTTCTTTACCAAAAAAAAAAAAAAAAAGAGGAAAGAAGTGAATGAAAAATTCAATGCCATGACAACAATTATTTGCACATATTTGTCTGTATACTTTCTTACCTTTCTATTTCAGTAAGGCAAGTAGAACAGCTTTGCAGTCCACCCTTCTTACTGTGGAGAGCAAGGAATTGGGTAGAAGGTGTTGCCCCACACAGAGGGACAGGAGCCTGGACAAGGGGCAAAATGGGACAAAAGGCATTGCCCAGGTGAAACTGGGCATGCACACCTGATGCTGGCCTTAGAAAATGTTGCATAAAACTACCCTAAAATCACCATTCTGCAGCATCTTTTCTCTGGAACATGGGTGGTGCCTTATTCAGCAAAAAAGAAAATGATTTGTTTCATTTCTATTGGATACCACTATGCCTATTCTCTTATCAGGATTTGTCTAAGTTGGCTAATTCCTGGAAGAGTACCATGGCAAACACTTTTTTTAACCAAAAGTTTTTGGAAGGAGACCATCATATGTAGGCAGTTAGTATCAATATCTTCTTTAATATTTACTGAAGCACAGAAAATATTATCGACTTGCTTCCTAGTTAATGGTGAACTCAAATTAACTCCTTGCAACATTTTAATGGCTAAAAGAATGATACAGCAACATTGGAAAGATGTTCACCTCCTAGAATGTAATGGATTGAGGATCAAACAGGACTTTTAATATTTGAACAGGTGGGATAGACTTACTACTGCAATTGATCCTCATATGTATATTTGGTGAAGCTTATGCATACTTCTTAGAAAGCTGTATATTCATATGCATCTGTACACATACGTATTTCAGACACATACATTGAAACTGATATATTCAAATCTATGTAATTCCTTTTCATATTTTTTGTTTTGTTCTGTTGCAATTTTCCAGTTTCTATCTACCTATCATCTATCATCTTCTAACACAATTACAAAACCTTACAAATCTTTTAAAGCCCCTAAAAATGTAATAGTCTGCATAAACCACCCAGAAAGTCTGTGTAAACCACTCAGCTGTGGGGTGGTATAGAACAGCAGTTCCCGAACTGTATTCCTCAGACCCCAATTAGCTAACGGTATGTAATTGATACCTTAGACACATCAATTCAATTTAGAAGGTGTATCACTATGGTGTGTGTGTGCATAGGTGCAAATATATAAATCCATGGTGCCCATTGCATATACCACAGTTTCTGCTAGTCTGTAAGGAAGTTGCACACAAGAAAGCCAAGCAGATCAAGAACAGTTAGTAAGCTGAATGAAATTTTGGAACTTTTACTGAATTCTGAAAATTGCAAGGAAAGCTTTTCATGAATCCTAAACAGGACATAACTTACCATTGCTTTCAGTGAGGTATGTGAATTCAGAAATAAGAAGCATCTTGGATATTTTATGCAGCATGGTTAGTGTAGTTTTCTCCAAGCTGGTATACTTCAGTTGAGTTGGACTACAATTCCCAGCAAATCCAGCCAGAATTGTGATTGGTCATTCTGGCTTGGTATGGTGGGAGTTGTAGTAAAAACATCTGGAAGATATCAGCTTGGAAAAGCCTGGTGTAATATTTTGTCCGTAAGTCCAAGAGCAACTATGGAAAATGGATTAAAGAGATAAAAACCACTATCTACTGCTACAGAATTTCATCCTAAGGGTTTTTGGTACCATGTATGGCCATCTATTAGTCATTAGAAGTATTTTACCTATTATTTTTGAAGAACATGCCCTGCTCAGTTTGAAACAAGGACTAAAAGCTAACAATTGGAGGGCTATTTCTTTCAACTGCTGGTGGTGTGGCACCTCTTCTTCAAGTCTTTACACACCAGTAGGGTACAGAAGTTCATGTGAAAGCAGTTGGCTCAGGAAAATCTGGTATGTAGACTTTTATCTGACCATTTTAAGCAGGACCTTTTGGATGCCATTAGGGGCATGTTAAAAACTAATGGGTGCTGGATCTTCTATGCACAAATGGAATTATACTGTATAATGCTTTATGCATATTCCATCTTGCAAACTAAATCCAGCACAATCAATGGCTATCCAACTCAGTGATGGGGCATATGCAATGCATACAGAAAGTCCCAAGGGGAATCCCTAGTATGTCAATTTTTTACAAAAAGGTCTGGGAGCAGGAGATGGAGAAGAATTCTGAGATACTGGAGAATCACAGCCATCTAGAATGGTCAACAGTAACCTAGGATGAATGGGCTCAAATACAGTGAATTCATATATTTGTGAAAGAAAATCCAGCTTCTGTGAGTCACACAATATAACCTGAGGCACGGGCAGTAAAGGAGCATGGTTTGAAAGTGAGCTAGGATGCGGGCAGGACCAAAACATTTTGCTGTCTGAATTGAAGGTCAGATGGCATCCTCCACATTCCAGGCAGTTGGATATTACTTCAACACTGACTATGGTACAGTGTTGTACCATTGATACATAACAGCAGTAGGCCACCCTTTAGGAACAGATTAGGTCATTTAGCACCCACACAGTTGTTCTCCAACATTCACACCTTTGTTTTCCAGCCATGTCTTGTCTAGCTGTCACCTGAAGCAACTGTATCACACTAATTGAACTTAGTGAGACTTACTTTGAGTAAACTTTGGCTTGTGTTATAAATTACTTTCATTTAGTTCTGGGACATATGTAGATTTACTTGTTGACATTAACATGTGTTTCTCTCAAAGGAGAAGTTCAAGGAGACTATAAAAAATAATATTTAGCAATATTCCACTTACCGTATTTTTCACTCTATAAGACGTGCCTGACCATAAGACGCACCTAGTTTTTAGAGGAGGAAAACAAGAAAAAAAATATTCTGAATCAAATGGGCACATAATCACAGGCACATTCCCATCACTTCCCCATGGGCTGCACATCTGACAGACTTACTGCACAGACATATTCGCTCTGTAAGACGCACAGACATTTCCCCTTACTTTTGAGGGGAGGGGAGTGTGTCTTATAGAGCAAAAAATACGATAGTTTTAACATTGATTTCAATGAGCTTTCAGTGTGATTAACTTAGTTTGAATCCAACCACATTTAAGGTTTCACTCTGAGGTGGTGACATCATTGGATTGTTCTATTCAGCTACCTTATACTTATTTTGTCTTCTAGAATAGTGGCTGAATATAAATAAGCATATCTTTTCACTTTAACATAGCTCTAATTGGGCATTTCAATAGTACTTAATATTTGTTTGCTATGTACCTTTTGGTATTATCTCCCAACATTGATCTCTACCAAATAAACCAAATTTATGTCATTTTTATCCAAATTTCTCTGATATTTTGCCTGAATCTCACATCAGACAATATTGTGCCAATAAGGAATAGGTGAAATGCTCGGAAAATGCCTTGAATTGTAACAAAACTTTGAATCTGCTACAATTTTCCAGATCTTTTGCTTAAAGAGAACACCCAATTTCATTTGAATTTTTCCTTAGGCAAAACCTTTCAACTGAGGTGGATGTGGAGTCATGTTTATTTCATGTATAAATTTATATTATGTATTTACTGTATATCTTTTCTTATTGCAGACATTCTGCTCCATCACTTCTCCATTGGCTGTCGTGGCATGACACTGCTGGCAGAGTTGGAACTTCATGAGCCATGTTTTAATGGTTCTTACAGATCCAAATCATTCAAAAGTTGCACAAATACAGCTACTACAAGCCATGATATGGTGATCTCCATATTACCATTTCTATCATCTCCACATGGCTGATGCAGTGGGAATGTCCAAATGGAGAAATAAAACTGGTTTTGCAGAATTTGTTCTCCTGGGACTGAGTGATGTTCCTGAACTGCAGATATTTCTCTTCTTGGCTTTTCTCCTTATCTACATGGTGACCATGACTGGAAACCTTCTGATACTCATTCTTATTGCATGGGATCACCATCTTCACACTCCCATGTACTTTTTCCTGGGAAATCTTTCATGCTTGGAAACTTTCTACAGTTCATCCATCCTTCCCAGGATGCTAGCTAGTTTCTTGACTGGACAAAGGACAATTCGTCTTTGGGGTTGTTTTTTGCAATTTTATCTTTTTGGCTCCCTGGCAGGCTCAGAGTGTTATTTGTTAGCTGCTATGTCTTATGACAGATATTTAGCCATCTGCAAGCCTCTTCATTATTCATCCTTAATGAATAATACACTTTGCATATGCATGATGATGGGATCATGTCTGAGCTGTTTTCTGCTTAACTCAGTAACAACGTATTTGATCACCCAGTTATCATTTTGTGGCCCTCATATTCTAGACCATTTCTTTTGTGATTTCACCCCACTGATAAAACTTGCCTGTGATGATACCCAGCAGATGGAATTGTTGGGTTTTGTCATCTCTTTTGTAATAGCGGCTGTACCATTTCTTCTGACCCTGATGTCATACAGTTTGATCATTTCCAAGATCCTGAAAATTCAAACAAACATTGGGAGACAAAAAGCCTTTTCCACTTGTTCATCCCACCTCACTGTGGTGATAATATTTTATGGAACCCTTGTCATTGTCTACATGCTTCCTGAAGCTAAAACCCTGAAACATGTGAACAAAGTTTTTTCTGTCTTTTATACTGTGTTAACCCCCATTGTCAATCCCATTGTATACTGTCTGAGAAACAGAGAAGTAAAGAAGTCTCTGAGCAAGCTTACCTGTCAAGTGTTGAGTTTACTCAGAAATTGGGTGCAAAAGTAACTTTAGAATGAGCAAGCAGTGCTATTTATGACATGTTCTAATAATTAATTGCTGGTATGAATCTAGTTCTCCTGCCAACAGTAACCCCATATGCCAACTGAGCTCATGTGGACCATAAATGAGGTCCTTATTATTGAACTTTGATAGCAATATTATAAAGCTTCACCAGCTATGCCAGGCCTAGATGATTTGATTTTGTGGACTAGTGCCAGGTATGTTTCTTAATGATGTAATGTCCCCATATTTAAACTTCCCCCCGTGCATGTGCATTTGGCCAGGTTATGTGTGTTCTGTTTCTTTTAGGCCCCAGTCTTGCACACATGTCTTTCCATATCTAATGTTCATACAGATAAAATATATCATCCCATCTTCATACAAATAAAATCCCACAATTCATCAGTGTCTTTTTATCCATCCTAAGGAGGAATGATTGAAAGTCTCTGGATAGTTACCCTTCCTGAGTTCCAGTGTTCTGAGTGGAAAATGGATATATGAATGGAATGATAATGAATGAGAAAGCCTTCTTCCTGGGTAGGTGGTTGTCGGGAAGATGATATATATAGAAATAAAGAACTGGAGCAAATCAAACTTTAGTGTAAGTAATGTATTATTGAATAAATGCAAGCACAATACTGTGTTTTTGTTGTGGTGAATTTAGAAACAATGGCAACAACAAAGAGTAGTATGTTAAAGCTTCTATATATCATGTTTTATATATTCCCAGCCAAAAATACAATGTTCATTTACCATGCATGTGGACACAGATTTTTCTGTCCATGTTGATTAATTGGAAAATTCATGAGCACATCTTAAGGAAGGTCCCAAGGGTCAGGAATTCCTAAGGGGTTGGGAGTCCAGTGGCAGCACAGCAGTGGGGAGGAGGGATATTAAATATACATGAATAACTTTTAAAAAGTAAAGAAAGATCAAACAGTAAAAATGGGGGAGGGGGTTTAAGTCCAAGAGAGTGTGATAGGATGGACTATTGAATTGGGCACATTTAGTCCAATTAACCAGGAAATTCATGATCAGCATGTTTCTAGGAGAAGAGGAAATACAAGAGGATACAATTTGTCAAGTGAACAGAGACATTTGGGAAAAAAAATCTACAACAGGACTTTAAAAATGTTACATTAATTATGACAGGAATATCCTGCCCCTTTCCTCCAAGGAAGCTTGCACAGCACTTTGAACCCACGACCAAGGTTATAAATAAAAATAAAAAATACTATGTTCTTTGAGATTTACAGCATATTCCAAATGTTCTCCAGAGCCTCTCAGATATGGTTATTGAGTTCTCTTGGGACTGCTGAATCCCCAGTGTGTTTTTAGGCAAGGCCTTTAGTTTTCAATAATTTTTACTTCATTCATGGAATTTTCCAAGGAGCTAAGAAAATTTGATTGTTATTGCCTTGAGCACCCACTCACTGCCTCCTTTTCTGTGCACATTGTGCAAGCAAAACTTGCTCATGCACCAGAGTAGCTGCTCAATTAGCATTTGGGATAGGGGGGTGCTTTCCTGGCAGGTGCCATACAATTTCTGTTTAGAACCCCTGGCACATAGTGTCTGAGAAAGCACTCTGGTTCCATGCTTAATGGTTTGGAATTTAAATATATTATTTCGGCAAATGATATTCTACTATCTTGGAGTTCCAGTTATCTGTTTCAACTTTGATGCAGATGATTCATAGTTTAATGAATTTGTTTGGCTAGTCTATTAATTGGTTGAAGTTTAAACCAATCTTGACTGGAGATACTATAATGCCAATGCAGGAAATGTTGCATATATCTAACTCCAACTTAGTTCCAAGGTCCACTGTGTAAGCTATAAAGGAAGCATGGTACTGTGTTATAGTGCACATGACTCTTGTGTCATGAATTCACAGTGCATCCAGGGTCAGTAAATAATTCTTTGTCTTGAAATAATTCAAAGTGGCAACTTAGAATGTGTCCACTGGGTTTTTGTAAAATAAGGAGCTCCCTTGTGAAGAGCATGCTATCACCTCATTATCTCGATAAAATCTACATAAACAAACACAGAGCCACTTCACTATGCTGAGGAAAGAAGGAGTGGGTGGTGTTTTAGGGCTTGGATAATGCTTTCTAGAGGGTTCTAACAAAGCAGGAAGAAGGCAAAAATGATGTCAACAGCTTTCCACTGGTAGATACATGGTAAGTATGTCAACAGTCAGAAGGCTGAAGTGACTTTTTATGAATTTGATTCCTTCCCCTTCCCCTTCCCTTTTATACTTTTCACAGCATTCAAAGAAGTTAGGTTATAAATTTAAAAAGTTTTACAATGCACAATTGCATCTTAAATAAATAACAAGGAATGAGGAAAACTTCAGCAAGCACAAAGAACCAACTTCTGTTTAAAATAGTGACAAAACCTAAGGGGTCAAACCCAACAAAATTTATTCCACTAAGCTATGGGTAGATTGAGCATTCTCAGTAGCCATGCAGTTTTAGGCTTCCATTGAAAAAGGAACACAGAAAATCAGAGGGACTTGAGTTGTCCTGGTTGAATTCCTTTTACCTTATAGTGACCTGAAGCAGGTGTAACTGGCTGGCATCTCCCAACTGGAGTGAAAGTACACAACTGCATATTATGGCAGAATTGAAACTCAGAATGTGCACCCGTCCGTTTAGGAAGGAGTGATGCTTTGTATGTTACAACCATAGAGGTCCAGCAATCCTCACCTCATTCTAGTACTATCTCTGCAAAACTGTGCATTTATGCAATGCTGTCCTATTTGAATAGTGCATTCCACCTATGAACTCTGAGCTTTGTGATTAGAATATGAAACTCTGAAGCAAATTTTTTCTTCATGATAAAGCTCTTCTTATGAATATCAGGCAGCTTGCAGCTGCAATTCACAGATCTATTGCAATGTGGAAAAATAGATCTCCTTTTCATTCTACACCACATCTTTCAACAGAAATACCATGGAGAAAACCAAATGGGTTAACAGGACAAGCACCACAGAATTTATTCTTCTAGGGTTTGGAAATCCCCAAGAGCTGCAGATACCTCTCTTTGTGATGTTTCTTCTGGTCTACATTGTGACTATAGCTGGGAACATTGCCATAGTTTCCTTAGTTGCAACTAACAGACAACTTCAAACTCCCATGTACTTCTTTCTGGGGAACCTATCCTGCCTGGAGATCTGCTACAGCTCAACCATCTTGCCCAGGATGCTGACCAGTGTCCTCAGTAGAGACAATAAAGTGACACTGAGTGGCTGCCTTACCCAGCTTTACTGTTTTGGCTTTTTGGCAACTGTGGAATGCTATCTGTTGGCTGTGATGGCATACGATCGGTACATAGCCATATGCAAACCATTGCACTACATAATTATTATGAAGATCAGAGTGACCGTCCGGTTGGCAGCAGGATCTTGGTTATGCCCCATCATTTTTCTGGCAGTAATTATTGTGTTAATTTCAGGATTGACTTTTTGTGGTCCCAATGAAATCAACCACTTTTTCTGTGATCTTGATCCAGTAGTTAATCTCTCCTGTACAGACATCAAACCAGTTACACTGGCAATCTTCATTATAGCTTGTATAGACACATTCCCACCATTTCTACTCACTCTGACATCTTATGTTTTTATCATTCTCTCCATCCTGAAGATCCCATCCACCAAGGGTAGGAAGAAAGCATTTTCAACCTGTTCCTCTCACCTTACTGTGCTGAGTCTTTTTTATGGCACCTTAATTATGGTGTACATCCTGCCCAAAACAAACAGCTTGAAGGATGTAAAGAAAATATTTTCTGTTTTTTACACCGTGTTGACTCCCCTGGCTAATCCCATCATATACACCTTGAGAAATAAGGAGGTGAAAGATTCTCTAGTAAAAGCCTTTGATAAAGTGAACATGCCTCTAGGTATTTAACCTTATCATTAATATAATTGGAAGAAATTTAATAACAAGAAGAAACAATTGCACGCAACTTCCCTGTAGCTTTTCTTTTTCCTTTTGATTTCCAAAATAAAATTCTCTTGGGTGACTTGCTAACACAACGATAGTTTCTCAAAGATGTTGCAGAATGTAACTCTGAATTGTTTGACTTGTAATTTCCTATTAGAAAGCAACAGTGGACATATGTCCAAAATTATGACTCTTAAAATATCATTGTATGATCCTAGGTGTATCCATGTATGTACAAGATTACAGCCAGCTGAAATTATTACAGGAATTTTCTAGATCGATCTATTTACTATAATTTCTACCCAATTATAGAGGACATCATCTCAGAAAAAAATAAATACATGTTTTCTGAAAGAAACACTTGCTCATCCAAACTACAATTCTGTGTGGTAATCCTTCTTAGTATTCAGTATTCTACAAAGATAAGCATTTTTAAGAGAAATACATTGGGTTTGAGGTGTGTGGGTGTCATCTTCTTTTTGCAATTCTAAATGTGAAAGGAAAGGGTTTCATGCTATTGATCGTATGATCTCTAGATCACATTGAAGCAGTAACTTAAGAAGCCAAGAAATCCAGTCAGAATGAGAAAGCAAGTGATTTGTGAAAGGCAGTGTTTCCTTAGAGGAAAACTATACTTTTCATGAATCAAAATTTTCAAAATTATTGAATATTCCACTCTAATGATCAAGAAAAAGTAGTCACATGTTTCTGATGTAGATAATATTCTGAATGAGAGTCTTTTCTGTCCATGTCTATTTACTAAAAATCAAGCAAATTTTATTTTCAAGGGCAAACATTTCTTGAGTAGGGAGACTTTATTACTGCAACTACTTAGTTGGATCAGTTGTGTACTTCAATGCAGGGTGGTAGTTTGAACTTTTCTCTCTCTGCTGCGTATTTATTATATCACCTATATAAAATTTATTATAAAATGTCCATCTTCATAGTACTCATTATTGAAGCATCTTTCCAAAACACACATCTGACACTGAATTCTGAAAAAAAAACTTGTGGGATCATACACCACAGTAACAGAATCCACAAGAACTTTTTACACTAGAGGGAAGAATGCTTCTGGTGCTACCTGTCTTGAAGTATAACTTATGTAGAGCTATGGGAAACATAAAATAGCAAAGTGATAATAGCAGAATGAGTAGGTAGAATTTTTAGAGAGGAAGGTTTATTTAACAGCTGGGAGAAGATCGCATGTTACTTGAATGAAAGAGAGGGAGGGAGGGGAGGGAGAGGGGACTGAGAAAAGAGCATGGCATTTAGACTGATGTATACAATTTTGCATCACCATTTGGAAGAAGCTGCTCATTTTGGAGCCCCTCACAATGGATATACAGCACTGGCACAAAACAAACACATGAAAGGAACCCAGCAGTGTCTGTATATTTCCACCCACCCACCCATCCATTTATTTGCCTAATCATCTATCTATCTAAATGTTATATGCTGGGCATTTATAATCACTGTATTAAGCAGCTTTATACATTTCTCCTTGTAGTTTAACAGGGTCACAACCAGTTTAACAAACCACAATTCTGATTTAAACTGCAGCCTACATATTGGCATCCCTCAGGTAAGTAAAATGCTATTTTGTGAAAAGCCCCTGAATTCTCTCACCTCCTCTTAATTATATTCATGCTAATCACTATCATTCATGTAGTGATTGCTAGCATGAT
This sequence comes from Varanus komodoensis, assembly GCF_004798865.1. Taxonomy (NCBI): domain Eukaryota; kingdom Metazoa; phylum Chordata; class Lepidosauria; order Squamata; family Varanidae; genus Varanus; species Varanus komodoensis. The sequence continues at coordinate 109,792 of NW_025335558.1, read as the reverse complement.
GTTTGTAATGTTCTAAGCTGTGCTATATCACATTTAGTGATATTTGATCAAACTTGCATCCAAGCTCAGTCAATGCCCTCCTGTGACAGAATGCATGAATGTGTGATAAAGAGGTGGGAAAGTGAGATTTTCTGCCAGAAATGTGCTTTTTTTTTTTTTTTTTTTTGCCTTTAAACCAAAGTGACCTAATCTCTGACAACAAGAATAAAATCAGCAGTAACAAAAGAGCAACCAAATCCTACACCTATGTCAATAACCATATAATATAACTGGGAATGAGCAAAAGCAGTCTTCCAGAGTTTCCCACTCCATTTTTGGGTGGAGAAAAAAATGAGTGGGGAATCTCCATATTTGAGTGGGAGGTTTAACTTTTCTCAGAAATTTTGGCTTACTTCATTCTGAATGCTGTAGTGTAAGTGTAAGATATACATACAATGAAATCATGATAGTAGTAGTATTGTTAGTTCTTACTGGCAGGATGAAGGAAGCAATGGGATAGAAGGGGAGGATGGGGTGAGCCCAGTGTAGCAGAGTTGTAGGAACACTGGAGCAGGACTCAGGAGATCCAGGTTCTATTTCCCTAGCAACATGTAGAAAGCCTTCTGTTTGTTGCAAGAGGGAAACTCCATGGGACAGCAGTGGAGTAATAAAATAATTAAATATGAAAGAGTATGGAAGCTAAATAAATGAAAGCTAAATGTGCTTTTTATTTTTGAAAAATGTGTACAAAATGCATGCCCTTTTCATGCAAACTTAAGCAAATTACAATCTGATGTGGAAATGGGATAGAATGAATTTCACAGTAGGATGGAAATAGAACAAAACTCAATGGCGTGGCCCCCAAAGCATCCTAATCCAAATCTGTTTAAACTTTAAAAAGTCCATTTTATAGATGAAAGGCAGGAAATTAGATGGATATGTGCCAAGTGATTTTGCGGAAGTTCATAGTCCAGAATATTATCTCATTCTGTTCACAATTCTCAGCTACATTCAGAGCTAAGAGGTGCATTTCCAAATTCATGTTTGTTCATAATTTAAACTGAAAGCCTCCTATCCTGATCAGCCTGTAAAGGGAGAGAAGCAGGCCTCGGGCTGCTTCTGTATTCAGGTAATTCTGGAAACATGTTCAGTGAAACCTCCTGAGCAAATTTTGTCTCACTTCTTCTTGTTGTCATTTAAAACTTTCTAACCAACCAATTCATTCTCACTCATTATTATCCACCATCACCCTTTTCCAAAAATCCCTTGTTGTTCTTGCAGTGTCCATTGTAAGATGCAGTGCAAGACTCAGTGCTGATCACCACATAATTATTCCCTCCTTCTAGAGCTAATACAGCTGCCTGAAACAGTCTCCTGCACCTTGGTGCATGGTGGGACTGGTCCTGAGAAGTCAGAGCAAGCCTCTTTCTGTTCCATTCTTCATTCTGATAGAAGGACAGGAATATCAGGAATCCATTTCAGTTCATTTTTTTTAAAAGTAGGATTATCTCAGTTCATATATCCCAGTCTAAACATGGGCCTGAACACAATCCAAGGTCATACATTTATCACCTTGCAATGTGATTCATTGACCACCATCCACTTCTCCCAAAATTGTCAGGTTCCATGTGCACATTTAGGATATGTTTATGAAAAATAACCTTCTGGAAAATGTGCTTATGCATGGTTTAATCAATGAAGAACAAGCTTACATTTCAAAAGTACATTTGGAAAAATACACAGAAAAAATCAAATCTCAAAATCTAACATGGACCTGGGTCAACACAAACAACAAGGACTTGGATAGAGTTTTCTTGTGTACATATCCCTAATTTGGACAGGACTTTTTCCTCATGTAGAAATATTTTGTATGCATCATAATTCAACAATTGTCTGAGGTCAGTTTCCTACTCCAATGTACATAAACTCTGAATGCAAGGACAAATCACAAGCATTTTTTCTACAATAAATTTCTAGAACATTTTATGTGAACCCTGAGAAATGTTAGCAACATTATGAGCAATGAACCTTGCGGAAATATTTCATTGACATCTCAGACCAGTTCAATAAAACAGACACAATGCGTTAGGCAATATTTTCAAAATTGCTGGTCATTTCAAAATTACGATTCTCCTAAATGTTCTTCTCCAAGCTCCTTGGAATTCACCTTTCCTCAGGCTGTATATAACAGGGTTGAACATGGGGGTCACCACTGTGTACAGCAGACTAAGGTATTTCTGAACTTTAGCAAACATCTCAGTAGGTGGCACCATAATGAGCGTTCCATAGAACATTGTTACCACAGTGAGATGGGAAGAGCAGGTGGAAAAAGCCTTTTGCCTCTTGGTGCTAGATGGGATTCTTATGATAGTGGATACAATGACAATGTAAGATGCTACAGTTAACAGGAATGGGATGAGAGTTGCCATGGCTGCAAGGATAAGAAAAACTAGTTCAGTTTGATCACTGACAGGGCAGGTTAGTTTAAGCAGCATTATGGAATCACAGAAGAAATTTTCTAATTCCCAAGGGCCACAAAAATGTCTTCTCAGTATGAGGCAGAAACCAAAGCCAACAAGAAGAAAACTCATGATCCAGGATGCAGTGGAGAGCTGAGTGCATAAAATGTGGTCCATAACAGCACCATAGTGCAAAGGACAACATATTGCTAAGTACCCATCATATGCCATTGCAACTAGGAGAAAACATTCAGCAGCTGCAAAGGACCCAAAAAAGTAAGCCTGAACTAAACAACCTAGCAGAGAAAGGTGCTTCCTCTCCTTCAAGAGCCCTAAAAGCATTGGTGGAATAACAATTGATGTGTAGCAGGTCTCCAGACAAGACAAGTTCCCCAGGAAGAAGTACATGGGGGTGTGGAGACATGGATCAGTCAAAATTAGGATAATAATTAGGAGATTCCAAGCTATTGTCAAGATGTTGATCACCAAAAATGTCAGGAAGATGAAAGCCATTGGATGATACAGATTCTGGAACCCAAGCAGAATGATTTCAATGTTTAAAGTCTGGTTCGAATCATCTTGACTTGCCAGGAATAATTGCTGAGAAGAATGGAAAATAATCCAAGCCACTGAAAAGATTAATTAAGTCTTTCTGTTTCATTGCAGAACATTCTGTTCCTCAGATCTTTGGCATGAGAGATTTCATAGCATGGAATTCAAAGTGAAAAGTTCCAAATGAATTACTTCAATGCTAGTTTACTTTGTGTTTAAATAAAAGTAAATAAATGAACTCAGTAAGCAATAAACAGGGGCAGGGGATTCCCACATTCAACTAACTTAGGACAACAGTAAATCATGCTACAACAATATTTTATTTAAATATTTAAATTGCTCTTCAAAAGCAAGTGAGATTGCAGCACACCAATTTTCACATACAATATCAAAATATTTCTAAAAACAAACAATTAGAAAGTATTAGAACATGTCAGTAATCCATAGAAGAAAGGAATGCAGTTAGGCTGGAATTATATGGCAAGCTAATATTTAATTTCTTCTAACTTGGTAACACTATGAAGATATTCATGATGGCTATGTGCTACTCTCAGTATCACATACATGCTTCTGAATACCACTTGATGAATACTAATAGCAGAGGAGGATTATTATGCTCATGTCATGTGTGTGGACTTTCCATGGACAATGAATTGACACTGGGGGAAAATGATGCTGGACAAGACTGGTTTTGGTCTGATCCAACAGTGCCCAAAAATGTTGATTTTTACATTTGTATGAAGACTTCACTATAAGCGCGAGGGGGGAGGGGACTATACACAATCGATTGAATAACTGCATTGATGTTATCAACATAAAGAATCATTTTGAGATCTTTCTGACGAACCAGAAACTATACTTTTCCATGGTTTCCTGTATTGCAGCAAAAGCCCTACCCTCAAACCCTGCATATCAGCCATGCATATTCAGAGAATAGAAATCTGTTCACAATGGATTTCTGCTGTGCATTGATCACTGCCCTCTATGGGTATATTGATTTGCTTCAAAAACACCTTGTTTGGGGGAATTCCATCATACTATCTGTGGCAATAAATGTATGAAGATCCACTCACATATTCAAACCGCTTTGCATGTGTAACCCTAAGCAAACAATATGGAAGAAGAAGAAAATGTGGTGGCACATTTGTGATTCAGCACAAATTTATAGACCTGCTACTGTGTGTCAACTAAGAACACCAACTGTGGGCCAGAAGTCTCAATTTCAAATGTCACCAAAGACTCAAAAATAGCCTTGAAAAAGTAATCACTTTCACACTCTCAATTTCCCTTTTTGATAAAAGTGGGCTAATAATATTAATCTTCAGGTTGCTTGTAAGGCAATCTAAGATACTAGGTTAGACAACACTATTATTTCTTCCCTATAGAAAATTCTGTTTGTTTAAAAAAAAGAATGGAAGTGTACTGAGTTTGGAATGTCAGAAACAACTATGCATACTTTATACATGTTATATAGTATTACAGTCTGAACACTATATTAAAGTTTTCCTTGAAAATCCTTCTCTTCAAGAAAATCCAAACTAAGAAATCATTAATGTATGTTTATGTACTCAACATAGATGCTACCTTTATGTACAAAAGATGAAGTTCAGCATGCCTTAATTATCCAGCAAGTCAAACTTCTTGCAGATAAACCTTCTGTAACGTCTAAAACATTTCTCTTTAAAGCAAGGCTTATTATCATAATGCACCATTCCATTCTGTAAGAATGTTCAGTTTTGCGATAACTTCTGGTCACCTGCTGAGAGACAAGAAAATAAGCCAGAGCATAACATGCTATTAGTCAAAATGATTACTCAGAGGATATGCATGAGATATCCTTCTCTAAATATGAAAAACTGCAAGGTGTTGGTGATGTAATGGGATTCCCAAGGCATATTTTTAAAGTCTTGGGACTTGAGTGAAGGGTAATGATGTAGAATTGTCGTTTTGCTTTCTGTTATGGCTGACATGTAAACTAACCTTTGTGGGTGGAGGAATGCCACAATCTCACCTTTGGAATTGGGCTGCACAAATAAGGAATACAAGGGTGCAGAATCTTGTGATTTTTAAAAAAATGAAAGTCACTGGAAGCCTTGAATGTTTGTGTTTTGCCAATTATTTCATGAGATTTCCTGATAACCAATGTGTCCAGGTATACTCAAAGAGTTAGATGACATGACTGAGTTTAAACTAACATAAGGCCATATGAACATAACAACTGTCATGTAGGATCCAATCAAATGAAACATACCTTATATTGTTTTGATCTTGTGCCTTCCATTATTGTCTATGTCCCTATTATATCTCCATCATGTGAAGCCAATAAGGGCCAGTGCCAGACCAAATCAATTAGCTTCTGAACAGTCAGTCTCACTTCACATCATCATCATCACATTGTCTAGAAGAAAGTGTGTACTTGTCCATAGATATTAGGACAGTCTTAAGAACAGTCATCTGCAGAGTACACTGTTGACAGGCAGGATGAAGGAAGAGCATATTGTGGCAGGGTAATTTATTGTTTTGGTTCAGGGATTGTGTGAGTTAGCGCTGTTAACCCCCAAATTATGGATTTATGAGAATTGGTTTTGTATGCAAAATATTCAAACATGTTTCACCCACCTTAGGGAGATCTCTTTGAAGCTTATCACAATCCCTTTTGGGTTTTGCCATCCTAAATGAATTGGTGCAATCAGCAAACTTGGAGACTGCTTTTTGCTAATTTGAGATCATTTATGAATACATTGAAAAGCATTAGTCCTAAGGCAGAACCCTGTGGGTTACATTCCTCCAATGGGAGAAATTGACATTGATTCTGACTTCTTCTTTCTGTTCTTTATCCAGTTCCTGATCCATAAGAGTCCCCCCTCCCATGGCTCATCCATGTTATTAAGTTTGCTCAGTAGTCTTTGGTGAGCAACTTTGTCAGAAGCCTTTTAGATGTTCAAATAAGCAGTGTCTTCCATAAATCTCCTGCTCACATTTTCTTGACAGTCTTAAAAAACTTGAATAGGTTAGTGGAACAAGACCTAGCTTTGTGGAAATGATGTGAATTCTCTATCAGCAGGGCTTTTCCTACATACTCAAAGATTTTGTCTTTAATACCTCTTTCACTAGTTTACCCAGCTCAGATATTCTGCTAATCATCCTGTAATGTTTTAGATCACCCTGGATCCTGTTTTTAAAGTTGATGTTATTTTGGCCATTCCCAGCCCTCTGGCAGAGAGGCTGAACCTAGGGCCATTTTGCTTTTATACTGGATGAATTATCAAGGCTCCTGGGAGATGCATGAAGAGCTCCTTCTGTGGATGTGATGCTGGGCATAATTTCTAGTGTGGGCATTGGAAATTTTTGGTCCCTGCCACTGCCGGTATACTCCCCATCAAAACAGCTACATCCCTTGCAAACAAAAGATATGGAGGCTTCAATAGCCTTTATGGGATGTTCAAGCTTAGTTTGTTTGCAAACAGAATGTGGTCTTTTAGGTGTTTTGGAGCCACAACTTTCCCCTAACAGTTCAGTTTAGCTTGGAAGATACCTAAATCAAAAGATTGCCACTTAATTTTGGTGACAAGATGTTTATTTGAAGATTTGGGGAGGTGGGCAGGACATACTGCATGGTGTGTGACCTGCGCTTGGGATATCAGGGGAAACATGTGCCTGAGGCCTCCAGCACCAACCCCTGATCTGGTATTTGCAAGAGGTATCTCTGCCTAATACCTGTTAAGAATGCTGCTTCTTTTCTCCCCTTATGAGTGTGAATACATCACAAAGTCTCCAGTGCTTTCAAATGTCAAAGAAACCACATGTGAACCTTGAAATCTTGGAGATTTGCTGAGAAAAGTAATGAGAAATTGACCATTTATTAACCTAACATTTAGAAAATTATCCTACATTTTGCCCTTCAAGTTGGAAAATATTCTGTTGTTTCTATTTTACCACTCAAGCTCTCTCAAATGATTCATAGTATTCTTTAATGAAAATATGGAGAATAGAGATGGATTTTTCTTCCCTAGAGGTGTGATAATTAGGCCAGGGGGAAGGATTAGTCTTTGGATGAACCTTATAACTCCAAAGCAATGAATTCCCATTCCTCTGCCTAAGCTTCTGGTGACTCTTCACTCCATTCTTAGCCATCACTCTTGCACATTGGAAGAGAAGAGAGAACACATATTGCAGGTACATGATGCAAAAGCACTGTACATTATCTGAAACCAGGGTCTCTGGCACAATGAACTTAAGATTTAGAGAACCTCAGGACCAAAATTCACCATGAAGTCCTTCTCTGCAACCCACAAGCTATGTATATGGTTCCTATCAATCTCCACAGGGGGTTCTACCCAACAGAATTTCACTCTGGTTTTCAAAGAACATGTCAGAATTATTCAAATATATGATAACTGAAGCAAGAATGATAAGTGCTTCTAAATGGAGAAGACCAGGATTCCAAGAATTGAAGAAACACTGGAAAAATAAGTTCGCAGAGTATGTGGTCATGGCAAAACTAATTATGTAAACAGAAGACTGAGTGAAGAATTTAATGATAATGGAAATTCTGTTTTATTCAGTATAATTCATATGGTGTAAAAGGAAGTTCATTAAAATGTTGTTGATGATTTATAGGTGATGTGAAGTGATTAGAATTTTCCCAAGCTTCAGCAGAGTACTGGCTGACAAAAAGATAGACAAATTGTTGGTGTCTTTGGAAATTTGCTGGTTATGAATGTATTGGTTATATTGCGTTAACATCCCTTAATGATTTATTTCACTTCTTTTCTTATACTTCATTTCTTTCTGTATCTTATTTATTTTAAGAAAACAATTTTACACATAGACATACACGTATACAGAATTTCACTGTGTTGACCATGTATTCTCAGCATTTGGGCTATGTCAGTTTCATGCATAATCACAACAGAATGAATTTTAAACATCTTTAAAAATTAGGGTTCGATGTAAGACTTGCCCAAAACCACCTTATCAAGTGTACAGCTGAATGGGAATTCAAATCTGAGCATCCCATATTGAAGCTCAACATTTTAGACTAGGCTTGGTTGAAACTGCTCAGATAAGTTCCTTTACCTGCTTTGCTAAAAAGGAATCCCAAAATTGTTTTTTATTATTTATTTAGGTATAATTTGACTTTCCACAAAATATATCCTGCTAATTTCACCAGTGTGGAAGACTGAAAATGAATATGGAAGAAGTTATGTCTACATCAAAAGTGCTAATCACATACAGTGGTCTGGGAGTTATCCTTCAAATACCATTCACCAAAGCCCCATTTAGAATTTTAAAAAAGGTGGTTAATAAGAGCAAAATATCCCAGGCTTTACATTGGAGCTGGCATAATAATCCCTTTCATGCTAGTATAAGGATCATTAGGGCAACATGAGAAAAATGTGCCAGAGGACAGTGTCTAAATGCATGCTGTTGGAATTTCTTTTCCCTGCAGCTACTGCAACTCCTGAGATAAATGTTTGATACCACATTTTTATATGGTGATTATATGGTGAAGTGACCTTAGGTGATTAAGTTTTCCTAAGGTCACTTCAATTGAAAGAGGAATTGTCCTTTGGCCTTCTAAATAAGCTGAAAAGTGATTAATAATGGGTAAACGTATATACAGTACACATACATACATACACACAGACATATGGGTTTGGGTGGCAAAGAATAGTAGATTTTTGCTAAAAAGTAGAGGATGTTGGGTTTTGAAAGTGATCTTTGCTAGGATAATTTTTGCATAAGTAGGAGACCACACATTTCTTAATCTCCTGAATATATTTTTCATTCTGCTTCAAGAATAATGCTGACATTCAAAATCATTAATCTTTTTCAGCTTTTGTTGAAATTGGTTCTATCCCAGAAGACTGGAGAATCAAACAGAGATTACACATTTCATTCTGATGGGCCTAACAGATCAACAGGAGGTTCAGAGCATCCTGTTTGCACTCTTCTTGATCCTCTATCTAGTAAGTGTGATTGGCAATGGGACCATTTTGTATGTGGTGATGGCAGAGACCCAACTTCACACACCTATGTATTTTTTTCTCAGCAACCTCTCCTGCCTGGACATTTTCTATTCTACTGTCATCCTTCCAAAGATGTTGTCTGGCTTTCTCTGGGCCCATCAAAGAATCTCCTTTGCAGGATGCATCACTCAGCTCCATTTCTTCCATTTCCTGGGCAGCACTGAGGCTCTCCTTCTAGCTGCTATGGCTTATGACCGCTATGTGGCCATATGCAAACCACTCCACTATCCAGTCATCATGTGTAGACAGAAGTGCCTTCTGCTGGCAGCTACCACTTGGGTCACAGGGTTCTTCCATGCCCTGATGCATACACTAATGACAGCTCAGCTTGATTTCTGTGGTCCCAATATCATCGAGCATTTCTTCTGTGACATCAAGCCGCTACTGAGATTGGCTTGCAGCAGCACGCAGCTCAACCTACGCCTCCTCAACATTGTCACAGGATTAATTGTCACGATCCCTTTCTTCCTAACACTTCTTTCTTACCTCTACATTATCTCCTTCCTCCTACTGAAGATGAAATCACACAGGGGGAGATGCAAGGCCTTCTCTACCTGTAGCTCCCATCTCACCGTTGTTGGCTTGCTGTATGGACCTGTACTGTTCAATTACCTTCCCCCTTCCTCAGGAAATTCACCAAGAAGAGACATGGTAGCCACCCTCATGTACAGTGCAGTTACCTCTGTTCTGAACCCCTTAATTTACACACTGAGGAACCAGGAGATGAAAGCAGCTCTGACAAAATCCCTGGATACACTATTGGCCTCTGTAAGGGTGTGAATAATACTGTGAAATCTATTGTCTGGCATGTATCACTAGTATCTTGAAATGGGACATTCGTCAACATAAGAGCTCAAGTAGAAAAAAGTTCCAAGGAAATCTTTGGCACAGCACTGTCTGCTTTCTGATTTTGAGAAATAACGTTGGAAGAAAAAATTGTTTTTAGTCATCAGAGCAAATCCCTATGTTTCAACCACAGTTGGTGAAAAGAACATATGAATTATGTTCAATGTCTGCACCAGCTTTTGGTTTTGTAGTCTCATCATATTGTCAGTGAGAAGTTCCTTCTAAGAATTTTAGCTCAAAGTGACCTAGAAAATAAATAAATATCTCAGGATATACCAAAAATTCAATTTTATTCCTTTGTTTTTTTTTTTTTGGTGGGGGGATTATCATGTTTAATCATGGCTGTAATGATTGATTATTGGTTAGCCATGATTGGTTCTATCCTCATATTCTACTCTTATCTTGCTGGAAGCTGCTCCAAATAATTCCACCTTCTTCCTTGTTATCTTCTACTATTGGTTTTTACCATATGTCCAATCCATAGAATAGGGCTCTGCGAGTGTTTTTCAGCTAACAAGCCAAAAAATGCTGTTGCTGTGATGCAGGTCCATGGAAGGTGGGGGAAGCATTCCAGTCCAGCTTAGTGGAGGAAACAGAAGAAACTCCTGTCTATGGTGTCCTATCTATGATGGGTCATTCACAAATGTTTGTTATTCATCACCAAATATGTCCAAACTTGAACCCTATAGAAGAGGTATACTAATTGTAATGCATACAACCAAAAATGAGCCAGAAAAACATGTTGATTAGACTAAAATTGGAATCCATTGCTTACTGACCACCTATAAAGTAATGAAAGCATAAGTAAGATAAAGCCATTTGAGGTGGGCAGGATTATTGTGGCTGAAGATCACAGTTCCAAGTAGCCACAGTTCCCTTATCTAAATAATGCTCTGTATCACAATCTGGGTCCATTCCTGCATGTGAAAGTATGTGTGCATGTGTGTGCGTTGCTACTAATAATCAGCAAATAGCATTTTCAAAGGGCAAACAATTCTAAGGCAGGGAAACATTAATACTTCAAAAGTTTAATTGGATCCTTTGTGTACTTCATTGTGGAGTGGTGGTTTGAACTTATGTCTCTCTGATGTGATTCTCTTGTCTATTACATTACCCTGGATTCAAACCATTAAGTCACAATCCCCAGATGAACTGTTTTAGTAATTTTGCTTACACAGCATCAGGCAAATAAAGGAAGGTTGTTGTTCAAATATATTATTTTCCCCAGCCATAACAAGAAAATTTGATAGGATATCACCAATGATAAAAAGTTAGTCTTCATACTGTCTGTTGTTGGAGCATCCTTCCAAGGCACTTGTTTGACACAGATTTGAAAGAAGTTTGAGGGTTCATCTGCCACAGTAGCAGAATCCATGAGCACATTCTGGGCTAGAAAGAAAAATACTTCTGGCAGTATCTTAAGTTTAGCCTGTTTACAGTTATGGGAAATCAGACAAAATGACAGAGTTAGGTGATCAAGAACACATGATGGCCATACAAATGAGCACCTGCTAAAATAAATCCAGATATAAATTCAACTCTCTAGGCAGAATTACAGAGGAGACAGAAATATTGTTTTAAAAAAGAATATGTATGCATCTCTTAAAAATGAATATAGAAGAAGAAGAAGAATCTATGAAAAGATAGTTGAATGATAACAAAATGGATAGACAAAATTCGTAAAGAAGAAAGATCTGTTTCACAGTTGGGAGATCAGATGTCACTGGAGGAAGGGAGGGAGGGACATATAGACTGTAATGGACAGTCTTTCGCCATCATTTGGAAGGACCTTTGCATTTCTGAATCCCTTAATGCATATTCGGCAGTGATACATACATACACTAATATTTATATCTATCAGAATGACAAATGCTGGAAATTTGTAATAACTTAAGCTAGAAGTTTTAAAGGTTCAGCATTGCAGTGTAACATTTTAACAGGTAACAACTCTGATTTGAAATACAATCTATGCTTTGGAGTCCTTTTTGTTACAAAATCCCATGAATTCTCTCACCTCTTCTTGATTATATTCATTCCAGTAATTATCACTTATGTAGTGATTGCTAGGAGGATAGTTATACTTTTCTAAGCAATCATTATCACTGGTCCAATACTTTTTTGTGATATCTGACCAAACCTGCACCCAAAGGCAAGCAAACCCCTCCTGAGGCAGAATGTATGGGTGTGTGATGATGAGCTGAGACAGTAAAACCTAGCTACTTCACCTGTTGTAAACCATCCTGAGATGTCAATAATGGAATGGTATATAAAAGCTTTAAATAAATAAATAAATAAATAAATATACTTAAAATGTTTTCCCTCTCTTTTTATTCTGCCTTCCTAAAATGAGCAAGGTTCTAATGATAAGGACATAAAGAGATGCAGCAGCAACATAAAGAGCAGTCTACAGTGAAGGCTACATGCATGGCAGTGAAGCAATAATAAACCTGGGACCAAGCAAAAATAGAGTTCCAAAATTTCCACAATATTTTTGTGGAGGAAGAAAAGAGAGAGGGGTGAGAGGATCAACATTTTAAGTAAAGAGAGGGAATACTAGCTAGAGGCTTAAGGGCACAAAAAATAGTGATCTGGACTATACAGGAAAATCAATCAAACAAATTCATTTTCTCACAAAGCAAAGTAATTTTTGAGGATCATTTCTGGGGTTCTACCCTGGCTCATGGAGGAAAAGTATTCTGGTGTTAAGAAGTATATATATATTTTGTCAATTGCATACTGTACTCATTTCCACATAGACTATGCTCCACTCCTAGGGACTGCTGTGGAATATTATGGTATCACAACAGACCCAGCTTAAAACAATAATTGGTTTATTGAGTGAATATGAAAAGGATGAAATGTTCATCAAGTGTGCTAGATCTAGAAGTAATATCTTGGTATATATAACTGTATATATTGTACTATATGCTTTAGATTTCTACATTAGATCAAGGGTGATTGTGCAGAAAGATACTGTAAAGACCCCCTACAGTCATGGTTGCCAGAATGTTATTTTTGGGAAGGTAGTAAAAATTTTGATGAAAATCCATTCTAATTTAATCCCACCAGGTTTTTTGCTTGGACAGTCTACTGCAGGCATGTCCAAAGTCCGGCCCGGGGGCAAATTGCTGCCCATTTTCAAATTTCAAGTGGCCTGCAGCCTCTTCTCCCTGCCAGCTCAGCCTGTCACTCATCCCCGCCGGCAGACGTTTTTCCCTTCACCGCACAGCGGTTCCTGCAGCTGTCCCCTGCTGCCTCCTGCTCCTTCAAGGCTGCTGGTTATATTTCACCAGAAGATGGCAGTAGACCTGAGTCAGCACTCTTGCTGCATGACCCTTGTGACACAAGGCTTGTGTGCCCATTTCTAAAATGGCGACTGTAACTAAAAAAAGGAAAGTTGACATCGAGGGGAGGGCCACTGCTTCCAGGACAAGTAGAAATTGGAGTATTTTTTTCACTGAAATACGAAACAACTGTGTCTGCCTAATTTGCCAAGAGACTGTGGCTGTTTTCAAGGAATTCAGTATCAAGAGGCACTATCAGGTGAAACATGCTAACTACAACAAGCTAACTGGGAACGAACACAGTGAAAAATTGAAGGAACTGGAAGCTGCTTTAATAGCACAGCAGCGCTTTTTCACAAGAGCCCGTGAATCAAGTGAAAATGCCACAAAGGCGAGCTACGAGGTGGTAACGCTGATTGCCAAGCACTGCAAACCTTTTACTGAGGGTGAATTTATTAAAGACTGCGTGATGAAAATGGTGGAGAAAATTTGTCCTGAGAAGAAGCAAGAGTATGCCAATGTTTGCCTGGCTCGTAACACTGTGGTAAGGAGAATTGAAGATGTTTCATCTGATATTAAGAGACAGTTAGAGGCAAAAGGAGTGGAGTTTGACTTTTTTTTGTTAGACTGCGACAAAAGCACAGATGCATCTGACACCGCTCAGTTGTTGATTTTTTTGAGAGGTGTGGACAATGACATGAACATGAGTGAAGAGCTACTTGACCTCCAGAGCCTTAAGGACCAAACAAGAGGAACAGATTTATTTGTTTCCGTTTGTTCCGCCGTAGATGACATGAAACTACCATAGAATAAAGTCACTGGGATTATTATGGATGGTGCACCTGCCATGGCTGGCGAGCGAAGTGGATTATCAACCCTAGTCTGTAACAAAGTCAGTGAAGAAGGAGACAAAGCTATAAAACTCCACTGTATTATTCATCAACAAGTTCTCTGTGCCAAACATCTGAAATATGATCATATTAGGAAACCGGTGATGAAGGCTATTAATCACAACGAGGTAAGATGGCTCAGTCGGGGGTCTGCACTGCAGCGCTTCTACTCTCTTAGGGAGGAAATCAGACAATTCTTGGCAAAAAAGGGACAACCGATGCCAGAGCTATCTGATCCTGTTTGGCTGCCTGATTTTGGATTTTTAGTTGACATAGCACGACATCTGAACGTGCTGAACACGAGCCTTCAGGGGCGAAATGCAGTGGTAAGCCAACTGTATTCACATATCAAAGCCTTTGGGACCAAGCTGCTACTTTTCCAAAGGCACCTGTCACAAACGCAGCCCAATACCACACATTTCCCATCACTGCAGGAAATAATGACCAGTTTTCCACAGAACAATATGAGTGTGCAAATAAGGAGGTATGAAGCAGACATCTCTGGCTGAGGAGTTTCAACAACGCTTTCGGGATTTTGCAGCTGTTGAAAAGGAGATCACACTTTTTTCATCTCCTTTCTCTGTGGACCCTGATGATGCTCCAGACCACCTGCAGCTGGAGTTCATTGAGCTGCAGTGTGATGCCGAGTGTCACAGTCAGCAGCAACAGCTCCCTCTTGTCAACTTTTACCACCAGCTGGATAAAGACAGCTTCCAAGAGATTCGAACATTTGCTAAGAAAATGCTGAGCTTGTTTGGTTCGACATACTTGTGCGAGAAGACATTCTCGGTTATGAACATGAACAAGAACCGCATGAGGACGAGACTAAGTGACTTTCACCTGCGTGACATCTTGCGCATCAAAACCACTGTTTTTGAGCCAGACCTGGCCTATATAATGCAGTCGAGATCTCAGTATCACCCTTCACATTCGTGCAGTTAAGTTATTTGTTTAGTCTTTCATAAAATAGTTCATTTGCATTTAATGTTAATGGTTCAAAGAATGTCAGGCTGAATTGTTGGCCTCCACACATTTTCACCTCACCAAATCTGGCCCTCCTTGCAAAAAGTTTGGACACCCCTGGTCTACTGGGAGACTGATTGCAACCTTATCCAGTTAAAAATGTGCATGATGACAATACAGTGACTTGCAGTAAGTCAAATTGAATCTAACATGAGGCACTTTTGAGTATACATGCAAAGGATTGTATATTGAGATTACTTGAAAGATTTTGGAGCTGACACCTAACAGCTATGTCTAATTGCTCTCATTTAAAGCTGCAATATTTAGTTAGCTAGGGTCACAGAAATTAGATTCTTTGTTTCTTCTTCCCTATTAGGTGGGCTTTGCTGTTTAGTTCAGGCTTCAGCAAAATAATGTAGCATTTGGGAGAAAAAATGAAGAGCAATAATCCAGCACTGGATGCTAAGATAGCAAAGATCTCCACAGCCACTGTGTATTTGCCCTTGGTGCTCAGGTAAGAGGGAACAAAGGACACCCAAACACTGCAAAACACCAGCATGCTGAAAGAAATGAACTTGGCTTCATTGAAACTGTCAGGCAATTTCCTGGCTAGGAAAGCTACCATTAAGGCTGCAATGGAGAGGAAACCCAGGAAGCCCAGTACACAGTAAAACATGGCAGATGACCCTTCATTACATTCCAGGACAATTTCTTCAACCATTGCATTCATGTCAGAATGTGGGAATGGAGGAGATGCTGCAAGCCACACAGTACAAATCACCACTTGAGTGAGGCAGCAGGACACAACGATGGTGCTGGCCAGTTGCTTCCCCATCCATTTTCTCATCTTGGATCCTGGCTTGGTGGACAAGAAGGCTAGAACCACAGTGATGGTTTTTGCCAACACAGAGGAGACAGCCACAGAGAAGATGATGCCGAAAGCAGTTTGTCGGAAGAGGCATACCACTTTCTGTGGCTGGCCAATGAACAGCAATGTGCAGAGGAAACAGAGCAGAAGGGAGATGAGGAGAGTGTAGGTGAGTTCTCGATTGTTGGCTTTGACTATGGGGGTGTCTCGGTGCTTAATGAAGGCCCAGAAGACCAAAGCTGTGATGGAAGAAAAGAAAACTGCCACAATGGCCAAACTGATTCCTAGAGGTTCTTTGTAGGACAAGAAGTGTATATTTTTGGGAATGCATGCCTTGTGTTCATCATTAGAAAACTGGTCTTCTGTGCACAGAATACAATCATCCATATCTGGAACAGAAAATGTGAGTTTCTATGCATTGTATCCGTAAGCAAATTCACAGGAAAGTTCAAGAAACTTTTTGAGTTTTCATATTCAAACAAAATATTCTAAGATGTATGGATAAAGTGCCATGCTGTAATAAATTATTCTGTTTCTTCTTATTATTCTACATTATGTTTTTCACACAAATTGATGCATCCCCAATAAATCACATTTCTTAAAAGAATGAAAACTGAAATTAAAAAATGAAACAAAGCAGAAAGGGGAAAATATTAAAAGCAAGGAAGAAACCAGTAAAATCAAATGCTTACTTAAACCGCAATGCCTTCAGCTACTAGGGGAAAATACATAAAGAAAAAGAATAGCTTCAGTCTTTCTGCAGACATATAGACATGTGTGAAACTATCATTTTGAATGCCCTTATCTTTATTGAAAGTGCAGGCAAGATCATGCTGAAGCCATCCTTACACTGCCAAGGGGTTCACTACAGAAAAGACCATCCCTCATCTATCTGGCTCTTCCTGGACATTTAGAAATTAAATGTATTAACCTAACCCCTAAATGGTACTCAGGGTAGAAATGGGCAGCTTGTGCCATTGATATATTAATAAGAGTTATATAATCTCCATTCTTTGCTGAAATCAAAATTGCAACTGCAAATTCTGTACAAGTTGCTATTTCTCAGAGGTGTCAGGAGTCTGTCATGCAGCATGTTATCAAGTCAAGAACTTCCTGCTGCATGTCAGGCCACACTGTCATAGCAGAGTGGAGCCTCTTTATAGTTATCATTGACCACAGTATTGTCTGCAGCAGCATTTTCCCTGATGGGCTATACTCCAGGAAAACGGCATCTATACAAAATGCACAAGTTGGAGCATTATGCACATGTGTGCATTTTAAACACCTTTAAAAACATACCTGTGTGGTTAGAAATTTTCCCCTTTGGACATGGAAGGCAATCATAGCAACAGGAGGGCTTCCCTTCCCTCCTTGACTTTCTAAAACCGGAAGAGCAGTTGTCATTGCACAGAGAAAGTGGGACTGACTGATGGCAAAGGAAAAGGAAGAAAGTTTGAACAGTGAAAAGTGGTGGCTTCTTTGTGGGAGGGAGATCAGTGAATCAGTTCATTTTTTTTTTTGTGTGGGTAAAGAAAGTGTCTTTCATTAGCAGATGCTAAGACTTTTGTGTACATTCAGTGTGATAGTCACACTGTCAAGTAATTACCTTCTAATTTTACTGAGTGAAAATGGAGCTGGGAAACAAGATACGATTTTAGCTATCTGCACCTACTGACAGAATACAACTTGAGAAAATTGATTGTGATCCCAGTTTAATAGTGTCTTTAAACGTCATCATAATCCTAACACTGTTAGGAAACTTAGGGTTGATCAAATGCAATAATTAACACTGTACCAGACAAATCTCAGTGTTCTTTGATTGACACATAGGTGGGAATACTCAGAAATATCTTCATATAGCATGCCATTTCTTTAGAACCTACCTGATTAAATACGCTGGGCCATACAAGGGTATCTTCAAATGTAGTGAATATTTTGTCTTTGTGAAACCCTGGGTCTATCCTTCCAACTTTCACTCTATGAAAGGATTGGTTTGAATAGGTGACGAAGTTTACAATGTCAAATCCAGCATGTACTACACCATTTTCATCAAGTGAAACTTTGTCCCCAGCACTGTTGTTAAATGAGATGTGTCCCAGAAAGTGATGGAGCTGGGAGAAAAAGAAAATAGGTTGTACCATACAAAAAGGGAACTTGATGGTTGATGGTTACTAATCCCTTTGACATATTACCTTTCTATCTCTCGCTCCTACCCGTCAGGAGCCTGGGTCCAGAGTCTTGACAATGTCAACGTTGACCTGAGTCCAAAGAATCCAACTCTAATCCCAGTCCAAGCACAGAGTCTTCCACATCCTTAGTCTTAATATCATTTGTCCCCATAAATTAAATCTTAAAATATCATTGCTATTACACTTTAAGTTGCTCCCTGGTAATCACAGTTGCAATGGAGGATTTCAGTTCTTCCAGGTATGTATCATTTCCTTCCTTCTCTTCATTTCAATTATATTTTTACTATTTTTGTTTCTTGCACTTGGCTTCATCATTTATAGATACAATTATCAGGCATCTAAATCCTTGCTGCATCAAGCTGCCTCCTCCTCCTCCTCCATCATCATCATCATCATCATCTGACTATCTTCAGTGCTCTGCACCACCCATTGGACATATCTTCTTTCTTGTGTGCATTAGTTGGACTGCTTTAGTTTACTGCTTCACTCAATTCACTACCCACTACTACGCACTTAGATATGGGAACCCCAAATATCCTGCATCTAATTTTCTGTCAATTACAGGTGCAATTTCATACTTGGCCTGAAAAGAGCTATCGCTAACCTGAACTGTGGAATTTGCTATTATTTGGGTAAAGCGGATGTAATTTATATGGCAGTTGCTGTTTTCTGCATGTTCTCTTCCATCCACTCTGGTCCCATACACCTTGTTTCAATATTTCCTCTCCTGCTTCAATTTGGCATACCTATTTCTATGTTCTCTCCTTCATGGATCACTGCCTTGTCATGGCAAAGGGGCTTGCATTGCTCAATGAAGCTGTGAGCTATGCAGTGCAGGGCCACCAGAGACAGACAGGTCATAGCAGAGAGCTCTGACAAAACGTGATCCACAGGAGAAGGAAATGGCAACCCACTCCAGTATCTTTGCCATGAAAAGCCCCATGGACCGTACCAAAAGGCAAAAAGATATGATGCTGGAAGATGAGCTCCTCAGGTTGGAAGGCATGCAATATGCTACTGGGGAAGAGCAGAGGGCTAGTACTAGTAGTGCCAGAAAGAATGAAGTGACTGGGTCAAAGCCAAAAGGACACTCAGCTGCAGATGTATCTGGAGGTGAAAGAAAAGTCTGATGCTGCAAAGATCTATACTCCATAGGAACCTGGAATGTAAGATCCATGAATCAAGGCAAGCTGGACGTGGTCAAACAAGAGATGACAAGAATGAACATTGACATTTTTGGAATCAGTGAACTAAAATGGAAAGGAATGGGTGAATTTAATTCAGATGACCATCAGGTATACCACTGCGAGCAAGAATCCCTCAGAAGAAATGGAGTAGCCTTCATAGTCAATAAAAGAGTAGGAAAAGCAGTACTGGGATGCAATCTCCAAAAGGACAGAATGATCTCTGTTCGAATCCAAGGCAAACCATTCAACATCACAATAGTCCAAGTCTATGCCCCAATCACTGGTGCTGAAGAGGCTGAAGTTGACCGGTTCTATGAAGGTCTACAACACCTTCTAGAATTAACACCCAAAAATGATGTCTTTATCAACATGGGGGATTGGAATGCTAAAGTAGGAAGCCAAAAGATAACTGGAATAATAGGCAAGTTTGGCCTTGGAGTACAAAATGAGGCAGGGCACAGGCTGGTAAAATTTTGTCAAGAGAATATGATGGTCATAGCAAACACTCTTTTCCAACAACCCAAGAGACGACTCTACACATCGACATCACCAGAGGGTCAACACAGAAATCAGATTGACTATGTGCTCTGCAGCCAAAGATGAAGAAGCTCTATTCAGTCAGTAAAAACTAGACCAAAAGCTGACTGTGGCTCAGATCATGAGCTTCTCATTGCAAAATTTAGGCTTAAATTGAAGAAAGCGCTAGGCCACTCAGGTATGACCTAAATCATATCCCTGATGAATATACAGTAGAGGTGACAAATAGAATTAAGGAATTAGATCACATGAACATAGTGCCAGAAGAACTATGGACGGCAGTTCACAACATTGTAGAAGAGGAAGCAACTAAAGCCATGCCAAAGAAAAAGAAATGCAAGAAAGCAAAATGGCTGTCTGAGGAAGCTTTACAAATAGCTGAGGAAAGAAGGGAAGTGAAAGGTGAGAGAGAAACAGAAAGATACACCCAATTGAATGCAGAATTCCAGAGAAGAGCTAGAAGAGATAAGAATGCCTTCTTAAATGAACAGTGCAAAGAAATAGAAGAAAACAATAGAATAGGCAGGACCAGAGAGCTCTTCAAGAAAATTGGAGATATGAAGGAACATTTCATGCATAGATGGGCATGATGAAGGACCAAAATGGCAGGGACCTAAAGAGGCAGAAGAGATTGAGAAGAGGTGGCAAGATTACACAGAGGAACTATAAAAGAAAGAGCTTAACCTCCCTGATAACCATGATGGGGTGGTCACTGACCTTGAGCCAGACATCCTGGAATGTGAAGTCAAATGGGCCTTAGGAAGTCTGAGCAACAACAAAGCTAGTGGAGGCAACAGTATTCCAGCTGAGCTCTTCAAAATCTTTAAAGACGATGCAGAAAAAGTGCTACATTCAATATGCCAGCAAATTTGGAAAACTCAACAGTGACCACAGAATTGGAAAAGCTCAGTTTACATTCCCATCCCAAAGAAGGGCAATGCCAAGGAATGTTCAAACTACCGCACCATTGTACTCATTTCACATGCAAGCAAAGTGATGCTCAAAATCCTACAAGCTAGGCTCTAGCTGTATGTGGACCGAGAACTACCAGAAGTACAGGCAGGATTTCGAAGAGGGAGAGGAACTAGAGATCAAATTGCAACATACGTTGGATCAGGGAGAAAGCTAGGGAGTTGCAGAAAAACATCTACTTCTGCTTCATTGACTATGCTAAAGCCTTTGATTGTGTGGATCACAACCAATTGTGGCAAGTTCGTAAAGAGATGGGAGTCCCAGACCATCTTATTTGTCTCTTGAGAAACCTATATGCAGGTCAAGAAGCAACAGTGAGAACGGGGCACAGAAGCACTGATTGGTTCAAAATTGAGAAAGGAGTTTGGCAAGGCTGTATACTGTCTCCCTGCCTATTTAACTTATATGCAGAGCACATAATGAGAAAGGCAGGGCTAGATGAATCACCAGTTGGAATTAAGATTGCCAGGAGAAATATCAACAACCTCAGATATGCAGATGATACCACTCTAATGGCAGATAGTGAAGAGCAACTAAAGAGCTTTTTGATGCGGGTGAAGGAGGAAAGTGCAAAGGCTGGCTTGGAACTCAACATTAAGAAAACTAAGATCATGGCATCCAGT
The DNA here is from genome assembly GCF_004798865.1 of Varanus komodoensis. NCBI lineage: Eukaryota > Metazoa > Chordata > Lepidosauria > Squamata > Varanidae > Varanus > Varanus komodoensis. The sequence goes on along the minus strand of NW_025335558.1, from coordinate 88,411 downwards.
CCTCTCACTTCCTGCCAAATAGATGGGGAAGAAATAGAGGCAGTGACAGGTTTATTTTGTTTATTTTATTTTAGTTTGCTCCAAGATCATTGCAGACAGGGACTGCAGTCAAGAAATTAAAAGATGCTTGCTCCTTGGGAGGAAAGCTATGGCAAATCTAGACAGCATACTAAAAAGCAGAGACATCACCCAGCCAACAAAAGTGCATATAGTCAAGGCTATGGTTTTCCCAGTTGCAATGTATGACTGAAAACTGGACCATAATGCAGGCTGAGCGCCAAAGGAGTGTGGCCTTTGAATTGTGGTGCTGGAGGAGGCTCCTGTGAGTCCCTTGGACCACAAGGATATCAAACCAGTCAGTCCTAGAGGAGATCAACCCTGACTGCTCTTTAGAAGGCCAGACCCTGAAGATGAAACTCAAATACTTTGGCCACCTAATGAAAAGGAAGGACTCCCTGGAGAAGAGTCTAATGCTGGGAAAAATAGATGGCAAAAGAAGAAGGGGAAGGCAGAGCATGAGGTGGATAGATGGAGTCACTGAAGCAGTTGGTGTGAGCTTATGTGGACTCCGGGGGATGGGTGGAGGACAGGAAGTCCTGGAGGAATGTTGTCTATGGGGTCGTGATGGGTTGGATACAACTTCGTGAGTAACAACAATTTCTACGTTCTAAGCTTTTTCAATGGGACTTCATCCTTTATCTTCTCCCAATCTTACAGTATTCCCCTTGTGATACTTGTGAGTGAGGGACAAAGCATGTACTCAGACACGACAGGTGCATTTTGCTTCACAGTGAGAATAATGACAGGAATCCACCTTAGCATATCAACTCACCTAATGGCACCAATACCCCTCCCCCCCCACACAGACACACCATGCATGTGCACATCAGTGAATGGATTAAAAGTATTCCCAATTGCTGAGGTCCTGATCCAAAAAGAAAAAAAAATATGGTCCTGAATTTACTTTGCCCCTAACTGATTTAGTGCCTATTTACTCTGTAGGACTTACAATGGAGCAATTTGGACTGACTAGAACCAAAGAATTGGGAAAAATTTATTTGGCATTAAGTCTACCATAAAAATGTGTGTGTTTGTGTGTGTGTGTTTTGAGAGAGAGAGAGAGAGAAAGTAGTTGTTTGATAAGTCTCTGAAGTAATACATGGTTTTTTCCCCTATGGTCCATTTTATCTCATTTCTCTTCTTTCCCACCCTGCCCCACTTGAGCTTTATAGAAACCCTGATGTTAAAACAAACAAACAAACAAAAACAAAGACAAAAGCACATGGATAAAGTGGTCACTAACAGAGATGGGGTCCTCCCTATCAGTCAGCTCCAAACTTTGTAAAGACATTTAACTAACAGTACCAGAGATGTGTGAACATGTGGCAATAAAGGAAATGCTGAAAACCTCCCAGACATGCCTCTGCTCATCATGAAATGCAAGTTAGAGCACACTGCCTCTTAGTGGCCTGCATTTCTACTCATGCTGCAAGCGTACCCAGCCCCCTGCATTTGCTTGAGCTCAGAATGTCACCTGCCATGGGTGGTGACTCCAAAGCTTCTGCCTGTCTCCATCCACCATGGCTCTGTGTCTCCGCTTGGATGACTGCATGGCTTGCAGGGCATGAGCCACCACATAGACTGCATTGTAGATGCTGTAGCTGTGGGATGTGATGTCTGTCTCAAAGGTAGATGCCGGGAGAGAATCCAGCTTCTCCTCCCCACTGCAGGCATCTTCAGCCTCACTGTTTGCTACAAGGTTAAAGCATGAACACCCAAAGGCTTGTTCCCAAAAGTCCCTGATGAAGCCATCTTCTGTTGTTGCAGAACACTTTTTCATCTGCAGAAACTTCTGGAATCCCAACATCTGCTTTGAGTGACTTGCCACAGATATAGCACCATGGATGGAGTGCACTTCCCAACTGGTTTGGAAGGCAAAAGATGTGAATTCCATCTGGGCATCCATTATCCAAACTTTGCCTATGGTCTTTGATGGTATATTTTGCAATTCTGAAATCATCATCAGTATTCTTAACCTAATCATAGTCTCAGATGCACCATATAGAAGCACTGCCGTGGCCGTGCTCTTCATGACAATTCTGCATAGCTTAATCTCCTCAGCCAACATATTGTCTACAAAATTGGCAAATGATTGTTCTGGAAATCCTTCTATGAAATCAAAGCAGATGCCACTCTGGGTAAACATGGGAAGCACATTCTGCATAAGCCATTGTGCACCATCACTATTTACAAACAGTGCTCCAATCCAGGTCCACCTGAAATGTAGCAACAACTGGAGAATCCCCTTATCTTGAAGTGAGGTACTTGGGAACATGCGGTAGAAGAAAAGGCCTTGAATTTTATCATTCACTGTTGGAGCAGAGCCATAGAAGACCTTAGGGAAAAGAGGAAGAGAAAGAGAGGTACTTTTCAAAATTGTTATGAAAGCGTTACCATTTAAAAAATATGAATATTTGGCCATCACAATCAAACTTTCAGTTTGTTCGTTTGACATAGAAATGTAACACAGTTTTGTGATGTCTATATTGGAATTCTAAGTTCACTATGATGCAACATCCATTAAATAGTAGAATTGCCCACTTGGATCACACATCTGCAGCTCAGCTGCCACTGTTGACACAGGCAACCAAAGTTTTTGACCAAACTAAGCAGGATATGAAAGCCATTGTATCCCTGCGTTGCACTGGTTTCTCCTTGACTTTGCAGTATTATTTTGTCTCCTTCCCCTCCATAAATTAGATGCAAAAGACATTTTTGATATGTTTGCTATTATTAATGTAAAATTGATATGTTTTCTACTATCAATATAAAAATAATTTAATAACTTTGTTCTCTAAACAAATATTTGGTTATCACCCTTTGAATCTTAGTTATGGTATAGTCACTCTCAATGACATCTAATGACATTGCTATTTTTTGGTTACCTATCAGTCTGTAAATACCAGTGTTTCAGTTTTAAATAAATACATGAGACTAATGCATGGTAAGAGCTCTTTCTTCAAATGATCATGTGAAGTTTGAAAGAACCTTACTTCACTTTTTCACAGCCTTATGAGGGAGTGAGGACTTTAAGTCCTTGCTTTTAGTTTAAGCTTTATATTATTCAGTTGCCCTTGTATGAATAATAGAGTTATACAAATGATTATATCAATTGCAATTAATCATCCCCACCACGTTTCATACAGAAAGTCTATGCCGTCTAATCAGATGTAAGGTCTAATGACTTCCAGAAGTGTGAATACAGGATTGCACTAAGAACAAAGTTATCATGTTCCCTCTCTAGGATTTGACTTTGAAGCATCATTCAAGATTTGTCTGCATGCTTCGGCTAGACCTACAGATTATGAACATAACAGAATGCAAACCAAAAAAGGAAAAGAGCAAACAGAGACAGCAACACAAAAGCATCTGGAGGAGGAGAAGTTTGGATGACTATTCTGCCCACACAACAGATGCAGTTCCATACCTGAGGAAGTTTGTAAAAGCGCAGAATGTCTGCCATTTGTTTGCCAGTATCAGAGTTAGGTCCTGCAATAACAGCTACCAGGTCAGTTTGGGCATCACACTTGTAGTTAGGGATGAACCTGCCAGGTGTAGAAAGAAGATCCATGGAGGCATGCAAAGTCCAGAATGCACTGAAATAATTATTATAGATTTGGAATCCCAGGGTGACATTGGTCAGCATGTCAGAGTTGTCATTGATCTCTTTCACAGCAAACTCCAAGAGCATAATGTGCTGGTAGTTGTGAAGCAACACCCTGCAGGGAGATTGGCATGCAAGATCATTCAGCAATTCATTAAGTGGCATTTCCCATACAATAAATACATATTTGATTGCATATATTTGACTGCTTGTCTCTCCTTTCTTGCCAAATTATTCTCCAGCTACTAAGGTGGCTACCCATAATCAGTTAGCTATCAAATGACCACATCTCCTAACTATGAAATGGCCAGTAACAATTAACTAGTTATGAAAGGAGAAAAGATCTGGGGGAAGTATTTTCCCCCTACTTCCACATGGCAGACATTCTTCCCAAGAAAACAAAGCAAATTCAAAGCCAAGTTGCCCTCACGTTTATTATTTGTGCAGGTTTTGCTGGAAAACATCCTACATAATATTCTTACATAGGGTTATCCATCTTGGCATGGGAAGGATGGTTTGTAAAACTAATAGGACTGAAGAAGACATAGATCTGTGAGGTAATGCCAGCAATGATGATGTCTCCTGACCGATAAAATTTGTGAAGAATAGGAAGAGGTTTACTGACTGTACAGCCATGAGAAGGAACCTTGCACACCACTTGGGAAAGCAGTGTGGATAGCAGGACTACCAAAACTACCATCATGCATAAAGTATTTCCTTCTAGATGCCAGTTCATCTGTAGAAGGTCCTTTCGGACTTCAGCCTGAGCCGAATGGCCATGTTGTATAGCTTGACGCATGTAGATCTGTCCACAGGAAGCCGGGTGGAGCCTGTTTGTCTTTATATCTATCTCATAAGGATCCCACGACTATGAATGGACTATGGAACTCCGTAGGGACTTGGAAAATAAATTATTGTTGATTTCAAAATTACAGGGGAGATAATCATCTGCTGAGTGTGACAGCCTCTCTCTCTGTCACTGAAGAGATTTTTTTCTTAATTCTTCTCTGTTAATCAGTAGGGCAGCAAGTGCTTTAAATTGTCCATGACCATTAAATTTCTCAGCAGGATGAGGGATGTTATGCCAACACCAATCCTAAAAGCACTGGCCACTTGTGAATGGCTAGTTTCAAGACTCAGTTTTAGAAGTTTTTGTCTGACCTTTTAAGGTGAATTATATGGATTTACACCTTTCAAAGCTCTCCATGTATAGTACTGAAAACTCACTTTCTCACCTTCTGTCACCTCATATGATACTTCTCCTGTCCTTAAATAGAGCTGGGCACACTTAGGAAAGCTGATGTTAAAAACAAATTAGTTTTGCTTCCATTTTCATGTATTCCTTTTTCTCTCAGGTTTTCACCTTCAGGTTTTACCTTTTGCACCCTTCCCTCAACAGAAGCCAACACTTTCTGACCAGAGACTGGATTATTTTAATCCCCCTCCTCCAAGGGGGTAGATTTAAAATACTTCTGAAAACTTTAGGTTCCAGTGTAGCTTTTCAGTTATATCTCTGCCTGTCTGCCTGCCTGACAGCCTATCTATATTTCACACTTGATAGGAAAACAGAAATCCATCTAGTTATAGGCAGCCTGTGTTTGTGCATCCATGTGTGATTCTTTCATACATGTGTTTACAGTTAGATGCAATACAATTTACAATAAAGTGAAACCAACATTCCTTTCAGAGGATTCACTTACACAGTCAAACCTGAAATAAGAAATAGATGAAGTACTGAATGGCACTGGGTCCACAGAAGCATATCTGGGAGATCCCCACACTGTGCAACCAGGGGTGAAGAAATGGGGGGGGGGGAGCATACCCAAGTAGCATGAGGCAAGCCATGAAGCCAAGGTCATCCAGAGAGCTACATGGCTGTCAGCTGCAGCATTCAGAAACCAAGCTTCTGTCTCGTCCAAAAATTGGGAGAAATTGAGTAGTTTATGTCCAGGCAAAAGGCATTTCCTTGAACATTCTCTTGTAATTAAAACAACCAAAATAGAAAACTAAAACTTGGGATATGGAATGTTGGTACATCCAAGTTTACTGCCAAAATTGTCTTGAAATTAATCATGTACCAAATCAGAAAACATCTGAAGGAAATAGAGTGTTCTCATGGTCACCATAGTTCACTCTGGATTATTTGACCTATGGCAGTGGTTGTGGAAATCCCAGTATATTCCTTCTCCTCCTTCCCTTCCTCCTAATTTCTCTATCACTCAACAACTATGGTAAGTGTACACAAGCCCCTACAATACAGTAAAGGAATATTCAAGCAGTAGCAGGCACTTGCCAGACTTTTGTGTTATATGCATGCCCTGTGCAGAATTTGCAGTGGAGATGCGTGAGGAGTTCAGTTTGGGAGTGGGAACCTGTTAGGTTGCTCAGCTTCACTCCCCAGCCTCCTGCTCATTTTCCTCTGGCCTAAGCTGGCCTCACAAGTTGCCTTCATGCAGGTGTCTGTCAAGAAGGGAGTGCAAGCAAGCCCACAAGTCTGGCTTGCCAGACAATGCCCACATGCCCATTCTGTAAGCAGAGTTCTGCTCCCACACTTCTGAGCATGCATGGACCTGATCTCAGCTCTGCATGCTTCCCAGCCAGGAACAAGTCTGGAGAAGTCCAGCAAGTGTAAGAGAGCCAATTTCTAGCCTAATTTTGTACCCAAGAAGGGTAGCTGCTGTGGTTCACAAACTGCCCACGAGCTCCCATGATCAGTGGTTGTGCAACACAGGCCAACATGCAGTATCATTGCTCAGAAAAAGGGAAAGAGCACCTGCATTTGTGTCTGCTCAGTCATTCCATAATGGAATCGAAACCTTTGCAAACTAGCATGGCAGGCCAACCAATCTGAACCCTTGATGCCAGTCAGGATGAGAATCAATATGAAAGGAAATCTGCAACAGCAACAATACTGATATCACAAATTTGCACAGTACAGACAAAGCATGATGGCTGTATTTGTTCATGAATTTGTTTAATTCATTATTTGTTTATTGCCAAAATTATATCACGCTCAATTGACTGACAGGACCTTCTAATTGGAATTTAAATCTGTCCAATAGCTCATATTCTCTGGACAAATTATGGTCAATTAAAATTAAATGCTGTTTATTATGCAAGTGAAAAATGCTGTATGTGAAACAGACATTTCTATTCAGACACAATGCATTTAGTATAGAATCTTATAGTTAATAGTATAGAATGTAGGCGTTTACTTGATGTGCCTGAATGAAGGAGAAAGTGGTAGAATTTGGAGCCAGAAATCAGTATATCTCTGGCTGCAGATGTAAAAAAACCTGTTGTTGAGATGAACAATTCAATCAGAATTTAATCAGAATGTTCAATGCTGAATGCACATGCTAACGTACATTCCAGGCATTACCACATGCTACATCTGCCTTGTAGAGCTTGCCTATATCATGGAAGACACTTGGGGTGCAGCTGGAAAATATAGAAGCATCAAGAATTGCAGGTGTAAGATACAAGATGGTGTCCATCTTGACCACGCATAATGGTGTCCAAGAACTGATTCTTTGATAATATATAACAGTTGGGAAATCTGCTTCATACATCCTGTGTAGCCATGGCTCCTATAATGATATTCTCCAGTACAGTATGAATATTTTAATGTAGGGCCACCCTGAATTAGTTTCTGCTTCATGTACTGCCTAATAAGGAAATAACAGCTACAGCAAAAAGACATCTCCCTCCCTGGATAAACATATATGTAGTTAAGACTGCATGCAGCTTACAGACCCTGCATGGGATTTCCTGGGAGTTATCAGCATTTCCTTCCTTCCTTCTAAACTTGCAAAGCCTGGCACCTGGGATCACTGCAAAATGATTAGTTATTAACTGATTTTATCTGGCCAGGGCGGCTTATTTTATATTGTATTTTTTGGATTTTTAATGTTTATATTAATTTATTGTTGTAAGCCGCCCCGAGGCTTCGGCGAATGGGGCGGCATAAAAATGTTTTAATAAATAAATAAATAAATAAATAAATAAAAATTAAGACATCTCATATTGATGACTAATTACTCTCATTTAAAGCTGCAATATTTAGTTAGCTAGGGTCACAGAAATTAGATTCTTTGTTTCTTCTTCCCTATTAGGTGGGCCTTGATGTTTAGTTCAGGCTTCAGTAAAATAATGTAGCATTTGGGAGAAAAAATGAAGAGCAATAATCCAGC
>NW_025335558.1:69011-80454 GCF_004798865.1 Varanus komodoensis | reverse complement strand
ACTTTCTGTGGCTGGCCAATGAACAGCAATGTGCAGAGGAAGCAGAGCAGGACAGAGATGAGGAGAGTGTAGGTGAGTTCCCGATTGTTGGCTTTGACCATGGGGGTGTCTCGGTTCTTAAGAAAGGTCCTTAATACCAAAGCTGTGATGGAGGAAAACAAAACAGCCACAATGGCCAAACTGATGCCTAGAGGTTCTTCGTAGGACAAGAAGTGCATATTTTTAGGAATGCATGCATTGTGGCCATCATTAGAATACTGGTCTTCTGGACACTGAAAACAAATTACCATATCTGAAAAAAAAATGTGGGTTTTCTTTGCATGCCATCCCTAAAGCAATTCATTCATATATAATTAATACCTGAATGAGGACTTCTGTATCAAAACTGGATGGTATATCAATCTTTACTAGAAATGGATGAGAAATTTATGTATTGGGATTGTTGATATGTTCAGGATTGCTTTCCTTTTGCAATATTTCAAAAATTATTGAAAGTCCCAGTAAAAGGTAGATTTCCACTTATTTTAATTAAATGGGGAGATATACAAACTAGGCACCCATACAGAAATGAATATCTGAGAGGATTGCCTTTGTGTAATAACCTTAATCACAGAACCCTTTAAAACACCCCAAAAACTTTCAGTTCTATGCCCACTCACAGCATTAAACAAGCATACAAACAAAACAGAACAATCGCTACATGGTATATCTTACCAGTTTGGTTTGCAATTTTCCCTTCTGGACATGGGAGACAATCATAGCAGCAAAATGGCTGTCCTTCCTTCTCTGTCTTTCTATAGCCCAAACAGCACTGGTTATTACACAAAGAAAGGGGCTGTGTCTGATCATAAAGGAAGGAGAATAGTATTTTAACTTTCTCTTTATTTTTAGAGAATCTATGAAGTAGTTATTCTACTAACATAGGTTCTTGGTATCAATGTATGACAGCAATACTACCAGAGTGTCTGAAACCTCTGTCCATGACTGAAATCTCTGAAAAATACGATGAAGATCCCAGATATCCACTGACTGAAGGCTTAGTCCAGTGACACACATCAAAGTGTGGGTGTCTGCAAATGACTATCCTTTTATGCAATTGGTGAAGTTTGCTTGGTTATGCATCACTCATGTATCAACACATGGTTTCATCTTGTGACTCACTTTTCATTCTAGTATGGGCTTTGGCTTAAAATATTTCTTGTACCTTGTTTTCCAATGATGGTGGATTTAGAATCTTTAACACAGAGTGACCACAACATTCTAAAGTAATATTTATTTATTTACTGTATTTTTATCCTATTTTCTCCTATTGTAAAACTCAAGGGAACTACGTGCAGTTCTGAGGTGGCTTCCCCTCCAAGCTCAGGTCACCTGCTTACTTCATGATAGATGATACCTGTGCCTTCAGACCATATTTTCCCCCTGATTGTTCTTCAATATTTTGTTGTGTGACAATCTAGATTGCAAACTGTTGTTTGAATGGACAGAATCATGTTTTATCTGCCTAAGTGGAGGTAGGGAGTTGTTGCATCTGGCCCAGCATAGAAGCATAGTATGTAGAATCATCTATATCTTCATGCAATGTTTGGAGTAAAAGCTATATAAGCCCATGTCCTGTCCACCATTGTCCTTGGTATATCTGCATGGGCACGAGACTGAAATGAAAAGAACATGGGCTCCAGGCAGCCTAGCAGCACAGCTTTCCTGGGGCACTGCTGCAGCACCCTCAAGAGACAGAGGTGCATAAAAACATAGAAACAGAGCGAGTCAGAAGGGGTCCCCTGGGCCATCTAGTCTGTCCCCCAGCTCCAACCTGCTCCACTCATGACATGCCTACCGCGTTCATGCAGACTACCCACTCAGATCAGTATGTATCTTGCTGATCACATGCATCCTAAGTTAAAGCAGAGATGGGGCATGGATGTCAATTGCGAGGGATGTCAATTGCAGTATGAATATGTCCCACATAGTCAGAAGTTACACTGCAAATGATTTACACTTAAATTTCAGAAAATTCATTGACTCCAGTTTACCCAAAAACAATTGTCTAATTTTCCTTGCAGGGCATTAACACAACAAGGCTGCGGATAACTTAGCAATGTTGGGAAAAGGAGTAGTTGCACCTTAAAATGTACATGGAACCAACCTGGTTAAACCAGTTGGGCCATGTAATATCATCCTTCCAAATGGTGAACGTTTTGCCTGGGAGAGACAATGCATCTATCCTTCCAACTTTTCTTCTAAGAAAGGATTGGTTTGGGAAAGTGACCCAGTTAATAATGTCACATCCAGTTATCATCTCTCCATTTTTGTCAAAGGAAAGTGTTTCCCCCATGCTGTTGTTAAATGAGGCACTCCTCAAAACCTTCAGGAGCTGATGGAGAAACAAAAGGGGGATAATATTTTCACTGTGGCTGCTTTGATTTATGGACATTGTAAAGAGTTTATGTAGCATTGGTAGGTAGTGGCAGTACAGCAGCTAAAGAGCTAAAATGAAGCAGCAGCAGTAATAGTAGTAACAACAGCAGCAGTAGCTTGTATATTCTACAGTACAACTATGTAAAGACAGTTTACAGTTTTTCCTATTCAAAAATAGTAGAGATGACAGAGAGATTATAGGAATGTGTGGGTATACACAAGAAAATAAAGTAGGGTGAGAAAGGGTGAAGAACAACATAGTAAAGCTGTGTGCATTCCATACACTCCCCGATGCATTTTTTAAAACCCCAAAGGGTCAGCTTTGTTGCATCTATAGTTCAGATATTTTTTTGAAGATCTTACTGTGGCTCCTTTATGAAAATCTTGCACAGCCTTATGATTACAGTGTTTATTTTAATGGGAGATTTAGCAATATACTAGCCCATCCATGACTTTGTATTGGTGAGTCATGAAGATGAGGATGTTGAGCACTGTTTATTCCTTTGTCCCTTGTATGAGTTACCAGGGTATAAATTTCCTCATCATATTCTCAATTCTTCATGAAATAAACCTTTCTTGGAACAGATCTGTAAATAGCTCACAGACAATGATGCATATATTATGGCCCAGGATGCAAAGGTCATCCATTCTGCTAGAATATTAAGGACTAGGCAGCGTACTGTAGCTTTATTTTAAGTAATGGAGAAGGCTGTGTTCTACTATTGTTCTAGTGGAAAGGAAGTGTGATTTCAGCTATGCCATTTTTATTACTGCCTATACACATTCTTAAAAAAAATCGTCTGTAGTTTTACCTTGCTATATTTTTAAATGGTTTGTATTTGCACCATATTTTAAATCAATTTGTATTTTGATTTACATTTGTATTATACTTTATTTGGAATCATGGTTGTCAATGGCTATGAACAATAAAGGGTGACTGCCTGACTAATATTTATTTTGGGGTATTTGAAAGATTGCTTAATCACAATTCTTTAGCACACAAGAGACAATGTTGCTATTCCAAAACTCTTAATGCTTTCTTTTACCACAGGCCAAATCCGTTAAACCTCTGCCCCCACAAAACACTCCCAGGTCCAGCTCTTGAATATAGTCTTCCTCTTGGCTATAGTCTTCCTGGGTAGTTGGGCAGTTTATTTGTGTTTCTGCTTCCTGCTTGTGTAAACTTCTTGAAAGATCTTAGGACAGTCTCCTTACATAACATGGACAGCTGTTCCCCAATCCTCATTTTCACCAGTCATTTATGGTTAGTCCACAGAAAACAAAAAGCATAACATTCAGGGCATAGTTATCACTTTCTTCTCAGCTTTCTGCTAGATCTTTTAAAACACCTCATGACAGTCAGCAGACTTATGTTTATGTGAGTACCTCAGGATAACTAAATCCAACCGCCAACCATCAGCTTTTCTTTCCTAGCCACCCTTTTCCAACTAGCTAGAATCCTCAACCAATGTACCTAATCCAGTCCCCATTAAACACTATTCAAAATTATTCTCTCTCTTTGCTTTCAGAATGTCCCTAAGCAACTACTACAAATCTTCTCCACAGCAACAAAACGAGGCTTCAGGCATTTGTGATGCAAAGATCCACCTGGAATCCACCTCTCTTGCACTCACTGGACTTCTTTCCCATTCTCAGCCCTGGCCTTGGAAGTGAGCTGAGCTGGGATTAATTATGTGAATGCACAGGAACCATAGTGGGCCCCTCCTTTAAACTGAATTATTCTCCCACTAAGTATGCCAAGTCTGCAAGTCATGTGTGTGGAAATAGAAATCTGCTTGTGGTGTAGGTACCTGGGTGACATGTGTGCAAGCCAACCTAGCTAGTTATACATGTGCACTTGTTATGAAATATGCAGAAGTTGGAGTCACTTCCTGCTAGACACCTGTGTGCACACTCAACGCAGGTCAGTCTTAGGGCAGAGAGAAAGCTGTTTGGACTACATGGAGTTGAGCTGATATATTACAATAGATTCCTACCCCCAAATCAGATTCCTCATACCTTGCTAATAAACATGATACAATAAGCATGGCTTTCCACATCAAGGTGGAGCCTCGTCTTCCACTAACAGATGCAGTGATATTCCCTTCATTTTTCAGCACTCTGTTCCGGAGGTTACCTGCCATGGCTGTAGGTTCAGAAGTTCCCTTCTTCTTCCATCTGCCAAAGATCTGTGTTTCAGTTTGGATGCATGCATAGCATGCAAAGCATGAGCTGCAGTATAGACTGCATTGTAAATACTGTAGCTGTGGGCAGTGGTGGTCATTTCAAAGACAGATCCAGGAAGTGTCTCCAGTTTCTCTTCCCCAGTGCAGAATTCCTCGGTCTTTTCTACCATGGAGTTGGGGAACAAACAGTTAAACAGCTGCTCCCAAAAATCTTTGATAAAGCCATCTTCTTTTTCTAAAATTGGATTTTTTGTCTGGAGAAAATTCTGGAATCCCACTAGTTCCTTTGAGTGGCTTATAAAGGATAAGGAGCCATGCATGAAGTCTAGATCCCAACTACGTTGAAGGGGAATTGATGTGAAATCCATCTGGCCTGTCATGATCCAGACTTTACCTAGTAACCTCATTGGTACTTCAGCACTTTCTGACATCCGGAGAAACAGTCTTAGAATAACAATGGTCTCGATTTCACCATATATAACCAACACTCTAGCAGTGCTTCTCACCACACGCTCATAAGATTCAAATTGCTTATCCACCATGTTGGTGTTCTCTGTGGAAAAAGTTAGCCTGAGAAATCTTTCTATGAAAGCAAAGCAGATACCACTCTGGGAAAACATGGGAAGCACATTATGTACAAATCTATCTGCATTTTCATCATCATGACAGATTAATCCAATCCATGTCCACTTAAAGTGCAGGAGTAACTGGATTATTCCCTGATATTGATGCACCTCATTTGGAAACATCCAGTGAAAGAAAGCTGCTTGGATGGTATTATGAATTGCTGTAGCTGAGCCATATGTGAGCTAAATAAAAGCAAATGAGCAAAAAGAGGAGAAAGTGGGCTTCAAAATAAAACTGTGAGTGTTGAACACTTTGGAAATCCTGATGCCAATCCCACAGATTTAGTTCTTTGTTTCAAATATTTTATATTGCCTTTCCATACAACACCTAAAACTAAAATGCAATACCATTAAGAAAATATAAAGATCAGCAATAAGTCCTGATAAATCAGAAATGTAACATTTTTTTAAACCACCACATCCCCATTCCACCAAGGATCTCTCTGGGTGACTTTGGAGCACTTGCACTCTCAGTCCAACCAACCTCACAGGGCTGTTGTTGCGAGGATAAGATTGGGAGAAGAGAATTACGTGACCACCTTGAGATCTCTGAAAGGATACAAAAGTGGGATATAAATATAAAAATAAAGAAAAGAAATGTAAAAGGTGAACTTGAAATGTTTGTCAACGTCAGCCCCAGCCCCTGCCTCAGCGTCAACATTTTAAGCTGAGAGGCAGCAAGGCACAACTGTAACTCATCCCTCAATTTGTAGGAAGTATAGCAGAAAACCCCAATAAAAGGACATTTTGAAGTGATGGTGTCCTCAACTGGGCTTCTCTTAGATAGTTTCATAATAAAACAGGTATCCTTACAGAGTCAGACCATGAACTGTTTTATTGTCTGACACTACTTGAAATGGCAAATTTGCACAAAGCCTATGAATAACTTTTTAAACTTTTAGGATCATTGCGTAGATCTTACCTGTGGAATCTTATACATGCACAGCATGGTTGCCATGTGGAGGCAAACATCAGAGTTTGGTCCTCCAATTACTACTACCGTGCTGTCCTGAAAGTCACACTTGTAGTTAGGAAAGAATCTGTCCCGTGTGGAAAGAAGGTGCATTGAAGCAAGGTAAGTCCAGCTTGCACTGAAATAGCTATTATAGATGTGGAATCCCAGGGTGGTGTTTGGTAAGATTTCAGGATTTCCATTGATCTGTTTTACAGCAAATGACATGGCTAGGACATGCTGGTAGTTCTGAGAGAGTATCCTGTGATAGGAGTTAATTACATCATACTGCATCAATTTCTAAATATTTTATTCATTTCAATTAAATATATTTTGAATAAACATATTAAATTATACCACCCAAAGTTAATGACTGTTAAATAACCTTGATCTACTTAGTTGTCCTTCATGCCTGCTCTATCACAATTGGAATATTACTATGTATATCAGAAATATTACAAGTTGAATTCAGTTCTAGGCATATTGAGAGTGGATCCATTGATTTCTACTTTATGTAGGTCCAAGTCTGGTTAAAACCAATTTATCTAAATTCAGAGTTGTTTGTGTTGAGGCAGGGCTAGAAAGATTTTCTGGAAACAAGGAAAATGATGCAGCACAAATAGAGTGAAACCCTACAAAAATAATATTGAGAGAAATTTTGAGAGGAAGAGGAAGAGAACATAGTTTAAAATTATAACTCCTTACACAACATCATCAAAGTCATCTGGGGAGGGATGATTTTCAAAGGACAGAGCATTAGATAATATATGAGACTGAGAAATAATGCCACCAATTGTGAGTTCTCCGGATTCATAATACTTATGCAGAATAGGAAGAGGATGGCTGCTTTTGCATTTACTTTTGCATTCCACATGAGTCAGCAGAGCCAATATCATCACAAATGCCATCAAATTGCAGAAAAATGTTTCCTTCTAGAAACCTGCTGTACCCAGTTTGATACTCAAGTGTTCCTTAATGCAGTTTGGCTTGGATGGTCGACGGACAGAGCAGTCTCTGTATCTAACTCCACCTTGAATGGAAAATAAAATAATAATAACATCCTTCATATCTTACCTAGTAGGTTTGCATGTGGCCACTGGAACTTCCTAGGGATTCAGAAAACTGCTATAAGTAATAATAGCCATTTTGTTAATTACAGGGAAGATCAGTTATTTGGATATAGCTTGTCTACAAAATTGCAGTAAAGAAAAAATAGCATTGTTTATCTTATCTCATTAAAAATAATCCTTTATACTGGAACAATAAGGGAAAGCACGAAGTGACCCACAGACAGAACCCTACCCTCAACCCCAATTAGTAGGAAAGGAACTAGTCTTGGAAAGATGTAGGCTCAGAAGGTGATACTTCCCTGTAAAAAAGTTGTGGACCATTTTTAGTTGGCTCAGGTTCCTAAACATTTTGAAATGGATCTTCAACTTGTGGTAACTTTCATTCTTACTCATTCACCCGCTCCAGACAGGTCCCTAGGTTTTGTTGGCAAAAACGTCTGACCATGCCATTTTAAGAGGCATAACTTACAACAGGAGAGAGTCCAATCCAGCTTCAAACAAGAAGGCAGTTAATCCAAGTGGCCTATATCAATGCATGAATCCCAGTCCAGTGTCTGAACAAGGATCTTCGTAGTTTTTAATTTACAGCCATCTGAGCTTGGAAAAGAAAATATCAAGTGCCCTTTATTACAAAAGTTGTGGTTGTTAGCTATTCATTTAGTGTGGGAGTCTATGTTGGGGTAATTTAGCCAATAAAAATAATAGGAACATGATGGAACAAACAAAGCATTTGATCAAATGACATAAATGTGTTCAAATTCATGATGCCAAGCTTGAGAGGTTGACTGGAGAATAGACATCCATTCTATCCAAATTTTCACCCTTCAACAGAAACTCTATGGTCATATGCAGGGATTTGCAAATGTAGGGCTAAACTGGGATTAAGACTCACGTAAGTTTGAAACCTGCCCACAAATGTTCCTTTTCCCAGAGTGAATTAAAGATCTTTGCACCTTCAAAGCCAAGATTTGTAAGCTATCCAGACACTTTTAGTATTGGATGGCATATAAAAATTTTAAATCAATAAATAAAGATGTACACCTTTTTTAATTGTATGTTTAGTGTTGTATGTTTTAGTCTTATCGTATGTTTTTCTTATGAATGTATTTTACTTTTTAAAAATTAATAAAAATATTAAAAAAGAATTTCATATTCTGGCACTATCTCTTGTTTCATTTTAGATGGCTTCATCATAGGATGAGTAATATTTAGAAGTGATTTACCATTATCATTTTCTGTGCAATACTAACCAGAGTTAGCCTGAGAATCTCTGCCATTCTCTTTGAAAGATCCTCTGCTCGTGTTGTCTTCACCTCCACTATTGTCCACTAGCTGCCCTTCAGGGGTTTCTCTTCCCCATCCCCATTAAAGATGCCCAATATTTTCTCTGGCTGTGATGGCTCTTCCCTAAGAGGGTGGATGGTACCTCTTGGTCTCAGAGGTGTCTCAGCTTTGACAATTCCACCTTGGATGACTTTAAAGGAGACCAGACTAATTAGACCTTTCTGACTTCCTGAAAGCACTTTCTTTGATTATCTTAGACCTCTACACTGCATTAAGATATGCATTGAAGAGGTGCTTATGAACATATTCCACTAATTGACCTGGAATGCTTACAATTATATACTTGCTTGAGAATGATTAAAACTAGTTTGTATGAACATGCAGATGGGTTTAATCATTCCTGAATCAGGAAAAAATGGCATGCATTCCAGGTCAATTACTGTGCACAATGAAAGAGAGTGAATTATGAATTCAATTGTGGTTTTTAAAGTTGGTAAATAAAGCTCTTAATATAATTCTATTATAATTCCATTCTCAGGTGATATAAGCACCATTTATTAATTTAGTCATCCTGGTGGCTGATGCATAAGCTTTTGTAATCTAATGTGCCACAGTAGTGTGGGTAATATGGATTTCAAATTAAGAGTTGAATCCAGATTAGTCATGCTAAGATTAGATATATTAAAATCAACAGGACAAATTAAGTTTGATTAATTTCTGTGTGGTTACTGTAATCTACAGTGCAATCCGAATTGGGTGGGGCATATATGAAACAATGAATTTACTACCTCCTCCAAAGTTCTGCAAAATCTAATGTGTAGGTAGTATTTCCTGGTTTTCAAGCCCAGCCTGCCTTTTTTTGTTTTGAATCCCCCAGCTTCAAGCTGGCAAAGGTCAGGGGTCCTGTTCTTCACAGGGTTAATTTTTGGGGTGGGCAGACACATCCACTCCAACCATCACTATGGGAGCTCTTTTCTGCTGGCTATTGGGCACATTCATCCCATTCTACTCTCACACTAATAAGTAGAACAGTGGCTTCAGATTGCTCCATCCGTCTGAATCCAGCCTATTAAAAGCGTTATGCTCTCATTGTTGTCTTTGAGTAATAGGAAGAATCACCATTTTACTCTCCCACTTGAACATCTCATTAGTAAAGGTATAGATGTGCAACCACTGATTTTTGTAAGTCCTGGGACACTAGGTGACAGTGTCTTACTCTGAGTGCTGGTGACAGAGTAAGAGACTCCAGAAAGTGGAGCTGCCTATCAGTCCATCTACTCAACCTGAAAACAGATTTCCCTGGACTTCACCCTGCTTTCTCATTGCCCTAAATCTGCCTTATACCACATGATTGTGTGGGTGCCCACACAGCGTGTGCAAATGGGACTTGTAGGCTTTTGTATACTATGCCTATTTTTCACAAAGAAGTAATCCAAAAGCAATCCTGAGTATTCTCAAACCTGATCTTCTTGACTCAGCTTACTATCTGAGCAGGGCTGAGTAAAGGAAACTAGTCCAGCAAGTGAAAGGAGTCCAGTTTCCAGCTGGATCATCACATCTCTAGCTAGCATTGTATTCCATCAATGCATGCAAATGATTGCAATAAAAACATTGTATTAATGATGCCTAGGTCATCTTCCATTTTTTCCCTAAAGAGTCTAACTGTGCAATAAATAATATGTGAGCTAAACAAAAGCAAATGAGCAAAAAGAGGAAAAAGTGGGCTTCAAAGCATTGTAACAAGGAAGAATGTTCCACACCTTGCAACAATGAAAGAGTAGGTTATCTGCACAGAACAAGAATCCATGCATCATCCATCATAACAAGGATGAGTATAAGTAAGAGTTGACTTTTTCCAAAATGGAAAGGCATGAAAGTGATTCTTTGTTGTATTAGAGGTTGCTTTAGCAACCTTTCTGATTCAATTGCAGATGAACATTTTACACAAATCTTGGTAATGAACATACAAGAAGCTGAAAATATGATTAGTGTGTACAGGTGGAAACCCATTTAAGACAATCTGCCTAACAGCTATGGTTAGAAATTAAGCATGGTACCCCCATCCCCACACAATTTCCCAAGTTCAAAAGGCCTACATTTCCATACCCAAATTTTCTCTGGAGCTCTTTTCTACATGAGATCTCATGTTCCCACTTCAAGATGATAGCAATACAAACCAAACAATATTATTCACACCCTTACAGAGGCCAATAGTGTATCCAGGGATTTTGTCAGAGCTGCTTTCATCTCCTGGTTCCTCAGTGTGTAAATTAAGGGGTTCAGAACAGAGGTAACTGCACTGTACATGAGGGTGGCTACCATGTCTCTTCTTGGTGAATTTCCTGAGGAATGGGGGAGGTAATTGAACAGTACAGGTCCATACAGCAAGCCAACAACGGTGAGATGGGAGCTACAGGTAGAGAAGGCCTTGCATCTCCCCCTGTGTGATTTCATCTTCAGTAGGAGGAAGGAGATAATGTAGAGGTAAGAAAGGAGAGTTAGGATGAAAGAGATTGTGGCAATTGATCCTGTGACAATGTTGAGGAGGCGTAGGTTAAGCTCTGTGCTGCTGCAAGCCAATCTCAGTAGCGGCCTGATGTCACAGAAGAAATGCTCGATGATATTGGGACCACAGAAATCAAGCTGAGCTGTCATTAGTGTATGCATCAGGGCATGGAAGAATCCTGTGGCCCAAGTGGTAGCTGTCAGCAGAAGGCACTTCTGTCTGCACATGATGACTGGATAGTGGAGCGGTTTGCATATGGCCACATAGCGGTCATAAGCCATAGCAGCTAGAAGGAGAGCCTCAGTGCTGCCCAGGAAATGGAAGAAATGGAGCTGAGTGATGCAACCTGCAAAAGAGATTCTTTGATGGGCCCAGAGAAAGCCAGACAACATCTTTGGAAG
>NW_025335558.1:42956-68911 GCF_004798865.1 Varanus komodoensis | reverse complement strand
GTGTGAAGTTGGGTCTCTGCCATCACCACATACAAAATGGTCCCATTACCCAACACACTTGCAAGATAGAGGATCAAGAAGAGAGCAAATAGGATATTCTGAACCTCCTGTTGATCTGTTAGACCCATCAGAATGAAATGTGTAATCTTTGTTTGATTCTCCAGGTTTCTGGAAACAAGCTGAAAAAGATTAATAATTTTGAATGTCAGCATTATTCTTAAAACAGAACGAAAAAGATCGAATGAAAAATATTAAGCAATGTGTGGTGTCCTATGACTGGAAGATAAAGAATAAAGGCATGCATACAACGGACATTATCATAGCCACAATCATTTTGTAAGCTCTGTTCTCTCTACTGTTAATTATGGTTGAAGATTTTTTTTCCAGTAGTAGACTAAATCCAGAATACCCTCTGGGAAATTTGATTGCTTCCCTAATAGCTCTTGCAATTAGCACAACAAAAGCAATTCATCCATGAACTATTTATTTCTTTGTCAGTGCCAAGTCAATATTTTCCAACCTGGTTGTGGTTGGAAAATAATAACTTGTGGTTGTGCTAGGCTAGAGCGGATGATCAGGATAAAAGCATTACAAACTTCACTGTGATGACATGCCCATATTTTGATCATGCATGAAGCTTGCTCAGTTCAGATGCAGTGAATAAATTATAACCAGAGTGAAAATCTGAGGGGTGGAACCCCCTGTGAAGTTAGTCTCTGAAAGCCCAGCCACAATTGATGGGATCTTTATGTGTAGTGCAGGGTCTACAGAGAAGAACTTCATGGTGGGTTTTGATCTAGGTGATTGTCCAGGATATAAAGTCCACTGTGCCAGAGACCCTGACTTCAGATTTTATACAGTCTTTTTACACTGCTTCCTGAAAAGTATGTTCTTGCTACTCTTCAGAGGTAATCAACTGATTGCCAAGAATGGAGTAGAGTCATGGCTTTCTTAAATATAAGAGGAAATGTGCAGATATTGCAATAGAGCTACAAGTATATCTGAACAACAACCCACTCCCTTGTTCATTGCCTTGAGCCTTCATATCACCTGGGAAGAAAATTGTGTCTCTGTTTCCTGATTTCTCATTAAAGAAATCCATGAATGGTTTGAGAGAACCTGAATGGTACAATAAGAAACAAAACAACACAAAAATGATCCCCAGCTTGGGACTCATGTGTTTGATCATACACACTATACAGTCCTCAGTGCCAAAGAAACCAACCCCAAATAACACCAGCAGGTGTCTTGTTAGGTTTGAATGGCCTCATGTTTGCTTTAAACTCAACCTTCTTATTGCACTTTTAGTGATTCCTTATGTGCTCAGGACACATTGGTTCTTTGGAAATCTTCTGATGAACTAATTCACAGAAATCAAACATACAAGGCTTCCCTGATTTCAACCTTGTTATTGTGCAGTCTTCTATTCTTCATTTGTGCATCCTACTTCCAAATGTGAAACTGTGGTAGTGCTTAGCTTGGCTGTTTTCTTTTGTTTTCATAAAGGTTACCATACATGTCACACATGATAGAAAATGAAGGCACTCTCCTAGCTGCTGAGAAAAAGCAAAAGATGGGTATGAACAGCACTATTTGGTCAAAACCAAACGTGGCTGACATGATCAGTGGTTAAAGGAAAGTTCAGTGCTTCAAACACATAAGATTGGAACATGAAACATGAGAGGTAAGAATCAAGGCAAACTGAAAACTGTAAAGCAAGAAATGAAAGACTTTAACATCACAGTGTTTTTGTTAGAAGACTGGAGTGAACTGAAGTGGGACATGGTCAGTCAGAAAACACAAAGTGTTTTACTCCAGTAATGACAAACTCAGAAATGATTATAATACTGAGGCAAGATGTACCACAGGCAATAAGGGGACATAATGAACAATCCAATTGAATTAGATCAACCAGAATTCATTGAGAACCTATCAATATAACCATCATTCCATGGTTCATTATTCATCACATGAAAGAATCAAAATCAAATGGTGGCAGAAATAAGGTAAGAATCTCAAATGCAGCTTTCAGCAACAAAAACACACACGACAGCAACAACAACAAAGCAGAAGAATCATACTACATGGCAGAAGGTGGTGGTAGTAGTAGCAGTAGTAGGAGGAGGAACCTTTATAGGCATGACAATACAAATCTATGTAAATCCACACAGCTCTGCAGAGAATCCCCAAGCACAACATCGCTGATGGGTGCTAGTTTGACTCAACAATCTCCCACAGAAAGTCTGCTGTTCTCTCCAATGTGGCAGCCAACTCTGTGGATAGGACAAATCAGATAATTTCATGGTCTGAACAAGCTCTCATATGGATATATATTGTATCCACATACTTGGTGTGCAACTCTTCAAAAAGTTAGCAGCCCAAAAGCATGTGAGATATTGTTTCCACACCTCACCCACATTGGCAGTGCCTTTCAATATATGGCACCCACTTGAATCTATGCATTAGGGTGGACAGCATGACATTGCATCTTGTCAAAGACTATGCCCTGCTCTCTTGTGGCCCTTTAAGAATGTCAAAAAACACAGCTGTTTGTCTTATTTTGATTGAAATGTGTAGGAACAGAGGGGGATATGTTTTATTGGAAGCACTCAACAACTCCTAGAATTCTATGTCCAAAATTCTCCTTAATCACTTGGAAAGCCTGTGTTTGACTTAGAAAACCTAATTGATCAGGGTCTATATCCGCAATTTCTTGACAGGAGAGGAGGTCCCTATTGGAAGTACAGAGTCTTCCAATAGGGACTCTGTATAAGATATAATACTTCGGGTATTATTTTTGCCTTGAAAATTGGAAGCACAGCCACCACATAGCTATTCCCTGTGTTGAAGCAGAATTTTATAAAGGACTGAGCTGAAAGCTGGGCCTCATTATGTACAGCTTTCCGATGATAGATGCAGGAGTTCTTACAATAAAAAATAATTCCCAGATAGTTGAATTGTTTAACCTGTTCTACAATGTTACCCTTAAATTTCCAGGAATTTTCTCCCCATGTTTTAGCAAAGACCATTAGTTTGGATTTGCCGCAATTTGCAGGCCATTTTTTTCCAAATATTCTGTGCTGCTGTCAATCAAACAATTTAAACCTATGCACGATTCTGAGAGAATTACTGCAACCTTACCTTTCATCCCACCAAGTTTACATGATCTCCACCAAGTCATACTCTCCTATTCCCGGGAGAGGCTCAAGCTCTTTCTGCTTCTTACCCATGCATCTCAGCACCTTCCCACAAATCCCTTTCCTTGGGTCCCTGGCCTCCTCCTTTCTCCCAGCCTCCCTGATACTGGCCGCCTCTTCATAAGCGTCCTGCCAGTCCCTGCAGTACCTCTAACACCCTGGACACGTAACCCTGGTCCTCTCTCATTTCTTCTCCCATCAGGAAGAAATTAGGGAGTTAATTTTGCAGCTAAAATTGGAGAAAGTTGCTGGGCCAGATGCTATCCCACCTGATATGTTAAAAAACAATCTGAATTGGTGGGCCTTGAGTCTTGCTTTCCTGTTCACAATGGTAGGAAACAGAGAAAATGCCTAAATTGTGAGCCACCCTGAGGCTTTTTTGCGATGGGGGCAGCATAGAATGTTTTAAATAAATAAATAAATCCTGGAATCAGGCTATTGCAGTTCCTATTTATTAAAAAATGCAATTATAACCAGCCTTCTAACTTTAGACCATTAAGTCTGTTACTGGTAGTGGGAAAAGTCTATGGGAAATATCTATTACACAAACTTCACTCATGGATTCTTGAACGAAAAATCCTTGTCCCAGAGCTAGCAGGGTTTAGACAAGGCAAATATGCAATAGACAATTGTGTAATATTATCCCACCTTATACATAAACAGGTGGGAAAAGCAATTTCTAGACTGTACGCCATCTTTTTTGATTTACAGGAAGCTTTTGATTTAACCGTTAAAGGGATAGCCTTTGGGTTAAGCTACAAAAGCTATGAATTGATAAAAGACTCCTAATCATAATAACATCATGTTCAGATCCATTCTGCCAGGTCAGGTAATCATGGACAGTAGAACTAACCCAACCATTTCCAAGTAATAAGGGAGTGAAATGAGGATGTATCCTAGCATCAACCTTGTTTAATCTCTTCATAAATGCATTAGCATCCCATCTGAACAGTGCAGAAGGTCATAGTCCTGGACTCAGGTTGCGTATAGTCATACTGCTGCTTTACGTTATTTAAAGTTTTCATAGACTGCCTCTTTACTGGCAATTCAGGACAGTTTATAGCAAACAAGAAGTAAAAATAGGAATTAAAATGGCACAGCATGTAGTAATACACTAATATAAAACACATTAAAACAAAAAACATTAAAATAATGCAAACATAAAAAGGTTTTCACCTGGCGCCAAAAAGAAAGAAGCGATGACCCCAGGTGAACTTCTCTGGGGAGTGTTTTCCATAATTGGGGTGTCACCACAGAGAAGGCCCTCCTCTGGGTAACCACCCCCCTAATCTCTTTATGCTCCTGGGGAACCTGTTGTGGACCGTTTACTAACTATAGTTCTTTCCCCTTCTCCTGAACATCCATATGCTGCTGGAGAATCTTTGGAGAGGTTACTTGAATGGTCACTTCCAGGATTAGTTCCATTGAGCCTAGATTGCTAGCTGTGGGAGAACGCTTATGAAAGCAAGTGATTTTTCAATGCATCTTGTCATTGAAACCAGATCAATCATCTCACTCTGAGCCAGAGTTTCTCAGGACATCTGATGCTGGACTGTTTCTTTTCCACTGAAAGAGTTCATCTTAATAGATTTAAGAGTAGTTGACCTTAATGCTGGCTATTTATCAGCCTGTTGTTTCCTTCTCACTGGCAACAGCAGTTTTATATTTGTGTCTATGAATATTCTTCTAGCTTGGATGTCAAAGGAGATCAAATATCTCATTTTCAGAAGTGTCAGTAGGATTGTTGGCAAGGCAAATTTTATGAGGATTCCTATTTTGTTTAATGGCCCTAGCAATGTTTCAATTGATTTTAGATCTTTGTTTTGCTTCCTTTCTCAGCAAACTGCACAAGGATCTCAATACCCTTTGCCTATTCAACCATTTTGCTCTGTTCATAAGATGTTCAGCAATCTCAGGAGTTATTTGATCCATCTGGAGCACCATGAGATGATTCCATTTACAGGTTCATTCCTCCAGTTCTTCCCATTCTTATCTCATCCCCTGTTCCAGTTGGACATCTGAGCCATAGGACTTGGGGTTTTTCCATTATTAGTTAATGCCTTCTGTACTGCATCTATTTAACAGGCAATGTGTTCAAGTTTGCAAAAAATTGCCCTAACGGTTTTCCCTATTATGTTACAATGCTCACCCACATGAGACAGCATTTGGGCTCCAGGAAGATTCCAATCCTTAGTAGTTTGTGTATCTTGGGCTAATCAGCTAGAGTTTTCCTCTGATGAAGTATTTATCTTGGCCCTTACAACCTTGTGGGTCACCTTTCTGGGTAAGAGGAAGGTGCGGTCATCTGTGAGAAGCAGGTTTTTTTACTTCCCAGGGACTGTTTCTAAGAAGTATTTATTTGGAGAGGCAAAATCAAACAAGTCTCCAGCTCAGGTTCAGCCCAAGTTTTTAATTCATCTAAATGCAGCTGTTTTGCCCCCTTGGTAGGAGAACTGTGGCATGGAGAGGCCCTCTGCCTTTTCTTTCTATTCCCCATAATCTGGTGGTGTTCATCTGTAGCCAGCAAACACTTCAAAACACTCCAAAACAATCTTCATCTTCAAAGCATGAAGAAGAAAACTAACCCCCCATCTGCCAAGGTTTCCAGACCAAAAATCCAGTAACAAAACAAAGTTAAAAGGATATACTAAATTTTAAAAAATAAATAAAAGAAGCAAAGCCTTAACCACCTGCAGTGCAAGCTGCCTACCTGCTATCAGCCTTTTTCTCAATAGAGGAATTCTGGCTGAAAGTGAAAAAGTGAGTTGCAAGTACATGGAAAACAATGAAGTTCGTAATTCTATATAGTTCACCTTAAACATAGAAACAGGGAGTCAGAAGGCCCTGCTGGGTCATCTAGTCTGACCCCCAGCTCCAGCTGGCTCCACTCATGACATGCCTACTTTATGCATGTCCAGCCTATCCTTGAACACCCTCACTGATGGGGTTTCAAGCACCTCCCATGGAAGCCCGTTCTGGGGTCTGCACTGTCAGGAAGTATTTCCTGGCATCCAAATTGAACCTTTGTTCCCTGAGCTTGGCTCCGTTGAAATGCATCCTGCCCTCCTCTGCAGGGAAGAACAGGTCTCTACCCACCTCTGTGTGACACCCCCTCATGTACCTACACCCCCTCACATACCTAAAGTTGAGTCCAAATCATTTCCCCAATTGTAAAAATCAGACTTGAAACTAGTTATTCCCAAATGACAAGTGCAGTGGAGGTGGACATTGGTAAAACATGTCTCATGCTTTTCAGAACTTTAATGATCATGGGTAATTACAACCAATTGCTGCTACCCTGAGGAATGATATCATCTGGCATTAAGGAATATAATTTTTCTCTTCCATGACAGATAGCGTGTTGCAACCAGTAGCTGATTATTTCTGCTGCAATTTTGAAATCAACAGGCATTTATGCTGCAAATCCCCATGGAGTTCCACAGTCTATCCATAGCCCTTGCATCATTCTGAGATAAATCTAAAGAAAAACAGACTCCACTAGTCTTCCTGTAGACAGATCTGCATGGCCTGAGCTATACGGTATGACCATCCAACTCAGGCTGAAATATTAAAGGACCTTCTAGAGATGAATTGACATCTAGAAGGAAATGTTTGATGCAAGATGGTAGTTTTTTTGGTGTTGCTATCAGCACAGCTTTCTTAAGTGGTGTGCAAGTTTCCTGCTTGTGGCTGTACGGTCAGTAAACCTCTTCCTATTCTTCACAAATATTATCAGAAAGGAGACTTCATCATTGCTGGCATTACCACTCAAATCTATGTCTTCTTCAGTCCTATTACTTTTGAAAACTCTCCTTTCCTGGAAGAGAAGGATGACCGTATGCAAGGAGACAGGGTGCTGTGATTTCTCACTTTCTTTGTTTTATAGCAAACGCTGCTTAGATAATAAACTTGAGGACAACATGGCTTTGAATTTGCTTTGCTTTCTTTGGAAGAACATCTGTCCCTTAGAAGTAGACATGAAATACTTCCCCCAGATCTTTGTCCCATTCATAGTTAGTTAATTTTTACTGGTCATAGGTGATGGTAGCAGGATAGTTGGAAAAAAATGGCAACTGGGGAGAAGACACACAGTGTGATTAAAAGGACAATTTGCACACTTCATTGTCTTCCATTAAGACAAGAAACCAAAGGGGGATGTTTTAGTTTTGATCTTTCCAACTTTATTTCCAGGGACTAGATGAGGAGAGCATCAGAGCCTCAGAATGCTGGTGCTGCCTGGCCCCAGGAACTTTAAGCTTCCTTTCCTGTCAGCTGAGTACTTTCATCCGTTCAATTTGCTGTTTGCGTGTGCTACAAAATCCACCTAAAATATTCAGGAAAAGCAAGAAAGGAGAAAATGACAAGCCCCTCTGTCATCGTAATGTCATTTCCTCCCCCACAAAACTATGCCTTCCTTTCCATGTGTAAAGCATTTCTTCATATAGAAATTGTATTTTTGACATTTCTCAAGCACTTTCTTTCTTGGTGGGACAATAGAGATCTCTGTTTAGTTTTGGGAAACACACAAGAGCAACCCAGGAGTACCTCAGTGCTGCTATTCAAATGATTTGCAGAGAAATTACAAGTGTAGTTCCATATGCCAAGTGACTTCACATTTTTCAGGACTGGAGCTTTGGAAGTCAAATATATGCAATAAAATATGCATTTATATTATGGGAAATGCCATTTAATGAACTGCAGAATGTTCTTGCATGCCAATCTCCCTGCAGGGTGTTGCTTCACAACTACCAGCACATTATGCTCTTGGAATTTGCTGTGAAAGAGATCAATGACAACTCTGACATGCTGACCAATGTCACCCTGGGATTCCAAATCTATAATAATTATTTCAGTGCATTCTGGACTTTGCATGCCTCCATGGATCTTCTTTCTACACCTGGCAGGTTCATCCCTAACTACAAGTGTGATGCCCAAACTCACCTGGTAGCCATTATTGCAGGACCTAACTCTGATACTGGCAAGCAAATGGCAGACATTCTGTGTGTTCACAAACTTCCTCAGGTATGGTAGCTACATCTGGTGTGTGGGCAGAAGAGCCATGCATACTTCTCTTTTCCTCTAGACACTTCTCTTTTTCTTAGTTTGGTTTGTATTCTGTATTGTTCTTATGTTGTACATATAATTGAAGCAAAGAGACAAAACATGAAAGATACTTCAAGTCAAATTCCAGGAAAGGGAAAGTATATTTTTTGTTCATAGTGCAATCCTGTACTCACACATCTGGAAGTAATTAGGCCCTACATCTGAATAGATTTCCATAGGATTTCACCTGGAAACAAGGCTGTGTGTGATTAATTGCAATTCATACATTAATCTTTAAAATTATCAATATGGATACAGGGACATCTGAAGTATTCATATCAGAACAAGCACTAAAGCCCTCCCTTCCCATCTGAACTGAGGAAATATGCAGCAAGGTTCTTTCTGGCTTCACTTACAGATGCAGTGGTAATGCAGAATTTCAAGATATAATTATTGAAAAGGAAAAACAAGAGAATATACAGATGAAAAGGATAGTAAATAAAATCTATAGGTCATAGAAACATAGAAATGGAGCAAGTTGGAAAGGGCTTTTTGTGCCATCTAGTCTGACTCCAGGCTCCAGCCAGCTCTGCTCATATTATCAGGATTAATATAATTTACTTAAAACAACATAGGAAACAGATTTGGGAAAGAATATCAGTAATGAAGATTTTAAAAATATTTGAATGAAGAGGATATTAAAATGTATGTCAGTAAGAATAAAGGAATTTTTAAATACATTGTTATGGAAGTTGTACCTAAGTCCAATGAAGTTGACTTGTATAGATAATGAACACTTCAATTTATGTTGCAGTTCTGGTAGTGAAGAGGGTACCTATTTCTGTATGTGGAATGAGTGCAAATATATAATGAAATTTTGAAAAAGATCTTTAAAGTGTTTAGTAAAAAAATAAGTCAAAATATAGATACATGCTCTGAAAGTGCATTACTTGCAATATTTGCTAAAAACAGAGCTGGCATAATAAAGAAATCATATCAAACGTAACTTCAGTGAGACTGATCAGAGGTTAGAATTGCAAAGTAGAATATGATTACCAATTTTATGACTGGTATAGAGAACTTTGGAATATAGCTATTGATTAACATGTGATATTAAAGTGATAAAAGGGCATATAGAAAAATGTAAGTTTAATGATCTCTAGGGTTGAGTATGTGCTTAAAAATAGGAAAGAATTTAAACTGTGTCAACAGTGGCAGCTGAGCTGCAGACATGTGATCCAAGCAACCAGATCCCCTAATCAGTGGATGTTGCATAACATTGAAGTTATAATTCCAATATAGGCAGAAAAATACTGCTTCACATTTCCATGTTAAACAAGCAAACTGAAATTTTGCAAAAATCACAAAATGATCATCGTGATATAAAAATAATTAAATATTTAGAATGGTAACACTTGCATACAATTTTTTGAGAAATACCTCTCTTCCTCCCTTACTTAAGGTCACATATGACTCCACTCCAACAGTGAATGATAAAATTCAAGGTCTTTTCTTCTACCCAATTTTCCCAAGTACCTCACTTCAAGATAAGGGTATTCTCTGGTTATTCCTACAATTCAGGTGGACATGGATTGGAGCACTTTATGTAAATGGTGAAAATAGAGAAAGGCTTATTCAGCATGTCCTTCCCATGTTTACTGAGAGTGGCATCTGCTTTGATTTCATAGAAGGCTTTCCTTATATGTTCCTTCCTTCCTTTGTCCAGAACAAACATTTGCCAATCTTCTGGGTGATATGATGGATGAGGAGTTTGATCTATGCAAAACTGTCATGAATAGCACAGCCACGGTAGTGCTTGTTTATGGTCCATCTGAGACTATGATGAGGATACGACTATTGCTGAGGATTTCAGAATTGCAGAATATACAAACAAACAACTTAGGTAAGTTTGGATTATGACTGCCCAGATGTATTTCACATTATTTTCCTTCCAAACGAGTTGGGGTGTGCAATTCATCCATGCTGCTATATCTGTGGCAAGTCACTCAAAGCAGATGTTGGGATTCCAGAAGTTTCTGCAGATGAAAAAGTATTTTGCAACAACAGAAGATGGCTTCATCAGGCATTTCTGGGAGCAAGATTTAGCTATTCATGCCCCAACCTGTGGCAAAGGAGGAGGCTGAAGAAGTCTGCAGTGGGTAGGAGAAGCTGGAGTCTCTCCCTGCATCTACCTTTGAGGCTGATATCACTTCCCACAGCTACAGCATCTACAATGCAGTCTATGCGGTGGCCCATGCCCTGCAAGCCATGCAGTCATCCAAACGGAGACACAGAGCCATGGTGGATGGGTGCAGAAAGTGGCCTTGGAGTCACCATCCATGGAAGGTGACATTCTGAGTTTAATAGTGTGGGGGGCTGGGACAGTGTGCTTTAACATGCATTTGATGATGAACAGAGGAGTGCCTGAGGTGTTTTGAGCATCTCCTTGATTGTCCCCCATTTATACTTCACTGATACTGTTAGTTAAATGTACGCACTTCTTTGGAGACGACCACTAGGGAGACCCCATCTCTATCAGTATCAGCACTTTATCAGCAGGCTTTTGTCTTTATTTTTTAAATCACTGTTTGTATAAAGCTCAAGCACTCGGGTCTGGTACAACATATTTCTAAGTTTCCCTAATTCCTTTCCTAAAGATGAATTTTTGTTAGCAGTTTTGTTCAAATTATTGTGTAAATCTGGGCACATACCTCATCTCCATTTAATAGTGGAAATGTCAACTTGTAAGAGCAAAGGAAAACCAGGTTATCTCAATCCCCAGGTTTTTGGAGTTATCTTTTGCATGGGGGTGGAGATTTGAAGTGAGCACCCCAAGCAGGTCTATCAGTGGCAAGAAAGAGCTGGTGGCTTGTAGAGTAAGGATGCTCAGCTATTGGGAAAACTTTTCAGTACTTCACCGCAGTACACAGACAAGATGAGACTGTGGGGGAATTGCTGCCATTAGGCGCATCACTATCCTAAGGTAGATTCCTGTCATTGCTCTCATTGTGATGCAAAATGCACCTATGCTTTGGCCCACAAACATAAGTATCTCAAGTGGAATATGGTAAGATGAGGAGAAGAAAAAGGTTGAAATCCCTTTGAAAAAGCATATAATCTAGAGACAGTCATGCAAAACAGAAGAAATCAGGAAAGGTGAATAAATGAAACAAGGTGTAAGGAAGGGAGTAGAATAGTCAGAAAAAAAATAGCTTCCACTTAAATAACATGCTCCACCATATAACAAACAATATATTGGTTAGAGTTTTGAGTAACACACTAGAAAGCAGTGATGGCAAAGAGGATTGCTTAAAGCAACCCTTGTATGCACAGCCATACCCATATGTCTTCGGGCCACCATCCATCTTTCTCAAGAAGGATTCAGAAATAGTCGCAGTCTTAGATTTTGGGGTAGAAAGGGGTTAAACAGATAAGGAAAGAGAGCTGTAGAGACACTGCAAGACGAATGCACACCAGACAGAAGAAAAAAGGCATAACAGGCTGACACATGATAACAGCCTCAAATAACAGGCTGACGCATGAGCTGGGGGTTCTGAGCATGAGCAAGAAATAAAATTAGAGCAAATGTACTTGAAATTTGCAGGAGGAAATGACACATCCCAGGAAGAACTGAAATCCTCCATTGTTACTGCAATAATCAGGGAGTCAACTAAAGTATAATAGCAATGATATTTTAAGATTTCATTTAGGAGGTCAAATGATGCTAAGAACATGGATGTAGAAGACACTGTGCTGGACTGGGGATCCAATAGATTCCTTGTGCTCAGGTCACCAGATCCCCATCCACTTTGTCATGGCTCAGAGTCCAGGCTCCTGATGGGACATTGAGAGAATGAGAGAGAAAGGAATTGTATGAAAGTGTTTGTGACCATCTACCATCATGTTCCCCTTTTTGTACAGTACAACCAAACTGTTTTCATTTTAACCCAGCTTCACCACTTTCTGAGATTCATCTCGTTTAACAACAGTGCTAGGGATAAAGTTTCACTTGATGAAAATGGAGAAGTAGAAGCTGGATTTGACATTATCATCTGGGTCACCTATCCAAACCAATCCTTTTGTAGAGTGAAAGTTGGAAAGATTGACCCAATGTTTCCCCTAGACAAAATACTCACCACATGTGAAGATGCCATTGTATGGCCCAGCATATTTAACCAGATAGGTTCCAAAGAAATGCCATGCTATATCAAGTTCTTTCTGAAATTTTCAAAATATGGATCAACCAAAGAAGCCTGAGAAGTTGTCTGGTACAGTTTTAATCATTGTATTTCAGCTGTTCCCCTCCCCCTGCTTTCCCATTTAACAAATGAAACACAAAGTTAGGATTATGAAAAAGTTTAAAAACACAATAAAAATGGGAGCAAGCATTATGAATGCACAATCAATGTTTCACATGAGGATACTGTATACTGTATCCAACTTTTATTTTCTCTAAGTGCTTGACAGTGCTTGGATAGTGCCATTATTGCACATATTAATGCATGCAAACTTTGTATCATCTCCTTTAATCAAAATCCATGGCCAAAGAAAGAAAGGCTGATTGTGCATGGCAAGGAACATTCAAAATATAAAACCATCTTTGACAGATAGCATGAAATGGTGAACAGTTCTGGGAAACCAGAATTCTGTGTGTTCCTTTCCCTTTTTTTCCAGAAGACAGTGTGTTCCCTGCACAAGGAAACATGAATCGATTCTTGTTCTACTGATCAGTGAAATCTTCTCACTGATCAAAAAAAGGTCACCACTTTTCACTGTTCAAACTTTCTTCCCTTTCCTTTGCAATCAGTCAGTCTCCCTTTCTCTGTGCAATGACAATTGCTTTTCCGGTTCTAGAAAGGCAAAGAAGGAAGGAAAGCCCTTCTGTTGCTGTGATTGCCTTCCATGTTCAAACGGGAAATTTCTAACCAAACAGGTATGTTTCTACAGGAGTCTAAAATGCCAATGTGTTGATAGTTGTCCAGCATGTCTGTATTGAATAGATGTCATTTTCCTGGAGTATAACCCATGAGGGAAAATGGCTGCTATTTACTGTATTTACAAAACTTAACTTCCAAATGGCTTTGGAGACCCAGATACATGAAGGGAATTCTATATTGAAATTTTAGGCAGTTCAAGAACAGGTCCATCTCACTTCAGGATGGTGTTCTCTGCAAATGCAGCACAACCTACACCACAGATAAGGGCCTGGTTCAAAATTTGTCAAATTCTCTGCATGAAGTCTGAAACACATCATTCTTTTTCTCAATTTTCGCATAGCAGTTGAAATCAATGCAGTTTAAGCAATCACTTGATTTTATTGGTTTATTTTGTTTATTACTTTTGATGTTTTCCCTTTTATTGCTTTTTTGGTTATTTTCTTTTACTTTTTCTTTCTTTGTGTTATACAAATTTATTTATGGCTTTTGATTTATTTATGGCTTATTGATTTTTGTGTGAAAAAAATGCTTCCACGATTCCTCCTGTACACATTTAGCCAAAATACATGATAAGAAGATGGCATAGGATCATTCAGTTCTGATCTAGAAAGTGTCATGGAGGCATGTAGAAATGCAAAATGCAATTTACTCAGGGCTATATTAAAATTTTTGTTTCAGGTATGGATGATTGTTTTCTGTGCCCAGAAGATCAGTATTCTAATGATGACCACAATGCATGCATTCCCAAAAATATACACTTCTTGTCCTACAAAGAACCTCTAGGAATCAGTTTGTCCAGTGTGGCTGTTTTCTTCCATCACGGCTTTGGTTTTCTGGACCTTCATTAACCATCAAGACACCCTCATCGTCAAAGCCAATAATCGGGAACTCACCTACATGCTTCTCATCTCCCTTCCGCTCTGCTTCCTCTGCACATTGCTGTTCATTGGCCAGCCACAGAAAATGGTATGCCTCTTCCAACAAACTGCTTTCGGCATCATCTTCTCTGTGGCTGTCTCCTGTGTGTTAGCAAAAACCATCATTATGGTTCTAGCCTTCATGTCCACCAAGCCAGGATCCACATGAGGAAATGGATGGGGAAGCAACTGGCCAGCACCATCGTTGTGTCCTGCTGCCTCACTCAAGTGGTGATTTGTACTGTGTGGCTTGCAACATCTCCATTCCCAGATTTCATCATGAATGTAATGCCTGAAGAAATTGTCCTGGAATATAATGAAGGGTCATCTGCCATGTTTTACTATGTACTGGTCTTCCTGGGTTTCCTCTCCATTGCAGCCTTAATGGTGACTTTCCCAACCAGGAAATTGCCTGACAGTTTCAATGAAGCCAAGTTCATTTTTTTCAGCATGCTGCTGTTTTGCAGTGTTTGGGTGTCCTTTGTTCCCTCTTACCTGAGCACCAAGGGCAAATAC
This sequence comes from Varanus komodoensis, assembly GCF_004798865.1. NCBI lineage: Eukaryota > Metazoa > Chordata > Lepidosauria > Squamata > Varanidae > Varanus > Varanus komodoensis. Next base: position 54,301 of record NW_025335558.1, on the reverse strand, counting down.
ACAGTGGCTGTGGAGATCTTTGCTATCTTAGCTTCTGGTGCTGGAATATTACTTTTCATTTTTTCTCCCAAATGCAACATTATTTTGCTGAAGCCTGAACTAAACAGAAAAGCCCACTTAATAGGGAAGAATTGCCTGTGGCCTAGCTAATTAAAGTTAGCAGTGTTATATGGGAGTAATTAGTTATATCGATTAGGTGCCCCCTCCATTTTTTTCAGTGAATTCTATTGCACAGTCCTGAATATCTTTACACCATCTTTCTGCACAATTTCCCATGACCCAACATAGTAGTCTAAACCATATCATACAATGTATTAATTCCAATTCTTCAAGGAGAGAAATGCACCTGAAGGATTTTTCACCCTATCAATATTCGTGCAAACAACCAACTATTTTTTACGACTTTTTCTAGTGTGATCCCATTACAGACAACAGTAGTCCCTAGGAAAGGAACATAACCTATGCAGATGTATGCACCATATACATTTGTTGTTAGTCGTGAAGTCGTATCCGACCCATCGTCACCCCATGGACAACATTCCTCCAGGCCTTCCTATCCTCCACCATCCCCCGGAGTCCACATAAGCTCACACCAACTGCTTCAGTGACTCCATCTAGCCACCTCATCCTCTGCCATCCCCTTCTTCTTTTGCCATCTATTGTTCCCAGCATTAGGCTCTTCTCCAGTGAGTCTCTACTTCTCATTAGGGGGCCAAAATATTTGAGTTTTATCTTCAGCATCTAGACTTCTAAAGAGCAGTCAGGGTTGATCTCCTCTAGGACTGACCGGTTTGATCGCCTTGCAATCCAAGGGACTGGCAGGAATCTCCTCCAGCACCACAATTCAAAGGCCTAATTCTTTGGCACTCAGCCTTCCTTTGGTCCAGTTTTCACAGTCATACATTGCAACTGGGAAAACCATAGCCTTGACTATACGTACTTTTGTTGGCAGGGTGATGTCTCTGCTTTTTAGTATGCTATCTAGATTTGCCATAGCTTTCCTCCCCGGGACCAAGAGTCTTTTAATTTCTTGGCTGCTGTCCCCGTCTGCGGTGATCTTGGAGCCCAGGAAAATAAAATCTGTCACTGCCTCCATTACTTCCCCATCTATTTGCCAGGAATTGAGAAGACCAGATGCCATGATCTTAGTTTTCTTAATGTTGAGTTTAAAGTCAATTTTTGTGCTCTCCTCCTTCACCCGCATCAAGAGGCTCTTTAGTTCCTCTTCACTTTCTGCCATTAGAGTGGTATTATCTGCATATCTGAGGTTGTTGATATTTCTCCCAGCTATCTTAATTCCAACTGGTGATTCATCTAGCCCCGTCTTTCTCACTATGTGCTCTGCATATAAGTTAAATAGACAGGGCGACAGTATACATCCTTGCCGAACTCCTTTCTCAATTTTGAACCAATCAGTGGTTCCGTGCTCAGTTCTCATTGCTGCTTCTTGACCCACATATAGGTTTCTCAAGATACTAATAAAATGGTCTGGTACTCCTATCTCTTTAAGAACTTGCCACAATTGGTTGTGATCCACACAATCAAAGGCTTTAGCATAGTCAATGAAGCAGAAGTAGATGTTTTTCTGCAACTCCCTAGCTTTCTCCATGATCCAGTGTATGTTGGCAATTTGATCTCTAGTTCCTCTGCCTCTTCGAAATCCTGCCTGTACTTCTGGTAGTTCTCAGCCCACATACTGCTGCGGCCTAGCCTGTAGGATTTTGAGCCTAACTTTGCTAACATGTGAAATGAGTGCAATGGTGCAATAGTTTGAACATATTTTTATATACATCAACACCAAAATATGTTCCCTCTGTGAACTAAGAAGGGCTTATTCTCCACAACTGATCTGTGGCATTAAAGTCTCTTGGCAATTTCCCCTGTCTTTAGTGAAATTGTCAAAACATTTAAGCTTCTGTTTTGACTTGCTTTTAGTGATAGATTGTACTGATTGAGGTTTTATTATGTTTTTTATGCTTCATAAGTGTCCTTAAGAAATAGAAATCTTTCCTTGCCTTTACCTGCACCCTTGACAATGTTGTTATTGAGTCTTCCATTCTGAATCCATTCTTCTCTCCCACCTCTCTAACATCATCTAATTCTTCTTCAAATCCCCACTTGGCAGATTCACTACAAAGGCTTGTGTACCAACCTGTGCCTCACACCTGATAGCTGGTGCTATTCAAGTTATCTGATCGTTGACTCTGCTGGTGAATTCTCTTAGAAGTGGAATAGATATCACTCTAATGGGAGATATAGCCATTTTAGTTAGATGTGACAGAGACCAATGTACCTCTCTGTTACAACTCTCTCTCCCTCTTTCTCTCTCTCTCTCTCTCTCTCTCACACACACACACGCACACACACAGTCTTTCTTACCTATACTTAGATTGCAGTTGAGGATCAACAAAACAATTTGGAGATTGAGGTATTTTAAATATGGGTGTGTTCCACTTTGGGTGGGTGTGTACACTTCTTATCACTTTCACTGAGAGAATAATGGAATATAGTCTCACCAGTGGATGTAAAATGAACTGCATTCACTTCTAAGCATATTAAAATGTTGCATAGGTTGCCTTGACTTGGATTCCAATATTGGAGCAGGTTAGACTGATGTAGCCTTGTCTAATTCCTCCAGTAGTTTTAGATTCATTTTGATATGTTGAACTTGAAGTTGAACCAGAGTATTTGGATTGGTGAGGGCCACCATCTGTGTGCTTGACTATAATAGCCAAGGGAGGTCTGATACCATGCAGAAGGACTAACCAGACTAACGAGGCCTTGGGAGTGCTGTTTGACAGTGATTCTTCTTTTCATATTATGTCCAGAAGACAGTGTTGAGGATTAAATATTCCACTCCACACCCACTGGCCAAAGTTGTTTTATAAGTATATGAAACAACCAACAGAGATTGTTCAGAACTTTAAATTAGGAGTCACTGATATACTGACAGCAATTTATTTTATGGCTCTTGGCAACTAATACTGAAGCAACAGCCAAACTAATGGAATATTAGCAAGTGGATGAGGGTGAACTAACTGAAGTTGCCAATTGCTTCCCAGTCTCATTTCAAAAAATTAGTTTTAAGCTTTCAAGTTCTAAGCAGCTTAGAACCTGACTCAGAGAGTGAAATTCTTGTTATGAAGCTAAAAGCCAGCCTTCAGAGGGCACTATTATCCAAACAGGCCTATCTCAGATAGTGCTGTAAACTGTAGTATGTGGTCCTGCAAAAAAAAAAAAAAAAAAAAAAAGGACCAGAAGTATTTTATAAAAACTAAAGACATTTTTAAACTTTTAGAATATGAGCATCTTAACATTTTAAAGGGTTTTTTTTTAACACTTGCTTTCTTCTTATTGTTGCAAGGCTTTATTCTTTTCCATTCTTGATGGCCTTTTAGAAGAGACATTGATATGAAAATGCTGCAGTGGTGATATTGATATCATGGATGTAATTATTATTTGGTTGTGTAAGTTCAATGCAAAATAAAAAAGGCAAAAATGGAAGTAAATAGTGTATATTTTGAACTAAAAATTAAACATGCATGCACATTTCCCCCCACTCCAAAAATTCAAGCTTGAACCTAACAATTTACAAACGGAAAATGCATTGGAGTGGACATTTGTGCATCCTGTCTCATATTGCTGGGAAATCTACATGTTCCTGCTCCTAATGGAATTTATTAGTATCTCGTGTGTGTGTGTGTGTGTGTGTGTGTGAATGTGTGGCATATAAGTAGATGACACAGAAAAAGGCATTCAAATCAAGCACCTGATTAACTCCCCTGTAATTATGAGACTATTATTTCTTCAAGTCCCCAATGAGTGTTACAGGCTATTTGTAATGTTCACAATGAAAACAGACAGGGTCAGCCTTCATGTGGACACTTCATTTACCTGCTCAAAATCTTTTGAGCAGGTGGTCATTCCACTCAGACTGTAATGTCAGCGAACACTGTACCAACAACGTTGGAAGAAATGTATTGATATCCAGAAGGATTTTTTTTTTTAATTTTCTTCTCAATGTGATATGGTAGTATTTGTGGTCTTGGTTTTGGTACTGCTGCCTGAAGTGGTGTGCAAAGTTCCTGCTAGTGAATGTACCATGAGTAAACCTCTTCTTATTCTTCACAAATGTTATCAATCAGGAGATCTCATCATTGGTGGCATCACTTCTCAGTTCTACATCTTTTTCAGTCCTATTACCTTTGTAAATCGTCCTTCCCTGGAAGAGAAGGATGACCATATGTAAGGATATGGGAGTATGTAAGGAGATAGGGTGCTGTTTTTTCTCTCTGGATAGTTGCATGGCTAGTTATTTGAGGGTGGTCATGTAAGTGCTTCCTTAAAAAAGACTTTGAGAAGAGGGAATGACACATACAATGGCAGTGACAGGACATGTCCTACCTTTCTTCCCTGTAAAAGAAAAGCAAAAACATGGGAAATATTTTATTCAGAAACACTCATTCTTCTGAGATATCTATGTGGAGAGAAAGAAAGCTACATTTGATTTCTGATGCTGCCTGGACAACATGTCCATTGCAGCTCCATCCATCCTCCCATCCATCCATGCTGTTCTATCATCCTGTAAATGCATGTTGCCTTCTGTTCCACTGAACACTTTAAACCACTACATTTGCTCTTTAATTTTGCCTTAAAATGCTCATGAAAAGCGGGGGGGGGGGGTGAAAAGCCCAAAAGGGGGGAAAAAAATGGCAGTGTCTTATTTCCTCCTTTGTAAAAACAGTTTTCCATTTTATTGGTCAAACATCACTAGATATAGATTTTTTTTCCTTGTCCAACCTTTACTGCAACTTCTCAAGCACAATCAATATGCACACAAGAACAATAGAACTGTTTTTGGTTTTGAGGAATGTGTACATGTGCCAGCCAGCATGTTCTCAGGTAGTGCTGGTGTTGGACTGATTTTCAGGGAAGTGCAGCAGGATTTGTTAATTTTACTCAACATTTCTCTGGACTAGGATTTTTAAGTGCAATATATTTATCAGGGATATCTAACTGAAATATAGGAAATGGCATTTGAAGCAGAGGCAAGGTAATACCACATGCCAATCTTCCTGCAGGGTATTGCTGCACAACTACCAGCACATTTTGCTCTTGGAGTTTGCTTTAAAGGAGATCAATGACAATCCTGATATCTTACCCAACATCACCCAGGGTTTCCACATTTATAATAATTATTTCACTGCCTCCTGGACCTTTCATGCCACATTGAACCTTCTTTCCACACCTGGCAGACTCATCCCTAACTACAAGTGTGATGCCCAAACCCATCTGGTAGCTGTTATTGCAGGACCTAACTCTGACACTGGTTACCATATGGCAGACATCCTGTGCATCTACAAGATTCCTTGGGTAGGTTGGGTGCATGGAATATGGGAACAGACTTATTGATACACACTTCTCTTGCAATGGTGTTTTGTGGAGATAAATGCTGGTGGGTTGAAAAACTCAGTGTAAATTCCTGGTGAAGGAAAATAATGAAGTTGGTCCATGACTTAATCTTATGCTCACACATTTAGTAATCTATAGACTTGACATCTGAGTACATTTATTTATTTATTTAAAGTTTTTATATGTCATCCCAATAGTAAAAGTACATGTGCTTTGGAACTACAGAGTTAAACATGTGGAGAGAAAAACCATTGCAATTCATTTAAAAAGGCAAATTTATGTAAAGAAAGATCTCAAACTGGATCAAAGGATCCCAAACTGGATCATAAACAAATTAAAGTACTCAAGTTCCCTCACCCTCCTACAGGACTTGTTTTTCTCTGGGATGTTATTTTCTGTGCCAGAATATTCTTTCATTATAATTTTAAGAAAGGCTTAAACACCCACTTCTTTAAAAATAACTTATAAAATGATATATTTACAAAGACTGCATTAAAATAGTCAACTACTATTAGATGTAACTCAGAGTTAGTTCATCACAACAGAAAAGTAATGTATGTGGTAGGAATTGTAATGCACATTTAAATATATGCCTTCAGTGTTTGGATTTACAAATGTGATGTTAATTTCTTCATTCTGTTGGATTGCTTTTCCTGTTGAATTGTTCAGTGTTTTGTTTTGTTTGTTGTTGTTTTGTTTTTAATAAGTTCATATTATCACCTGTTAGGACAGATTTAGTTAGCTTTTTAAAATATACCTAAAATCAGCAGCTAGAAATACAACAGATAGCAATAGAAGAATGGTAACATGAGAGATCTACCTATACAATTTAGAGGTCCAACAGCCTTCCCCTTCATGCACAGGTGAGTTAAAATCTCTTATCCTTTTTGACCATAGTGGCAGTTGTGCTGCAGCTTTGTCATCCATGTGGTATTAAACCTATATCAATGTTCATTCTTTGGTTAAAATGTGGCAACTCCATCATATACACAGAAAGGATTTAGGCTTGGTGTTTCAAATTTGCATGGTCAACAAAGAAAATGAAATCTAGAGTTTAAATCTGGAGACAAATATCCATATGTACACTAGAGGAACACACACATGCATGCATGCACATGAACATGCAAGCACATGCTCACACACAGAAAGAGAGAGAGAGAGAGAGAGAGAGAGAGAGAGAGAGAGCGAGCACGCATTTTGAGAATACTGAAAATGTATTTTCTGCTTTTCTTAAGCTTACATATGGTTCTGCTCCAGCAGTTGATAAAATTCATGGTAATTTCTTCTACCAAATGTCCCCAAATATTTCACTTCAAAATAAAGGGATTCTCCAGTTATTGCTGCATTTCAGGTGGACATGGATTGGAACACTTTATGTGAATGATGACAATGGACAGAAACTTATTAAGAATGTGCTTCCCATGTTTACCCAGAAAGGCATCTGCTTTGACTTCATAGAACGTTTCCCAAAACAAAAGTTTTCTAATAATGCATTTGAAATGGTGAATGATGTCATTGGACTATGCAAAATTGTAATGGAGAGTATGGCCACAACATTGCTTGTACATGGTGCAACTGAAACTATGATTATGGTAAGGATATTGCTGAGGATTTCAGAATTTGAAAATATACCATCAAAAACCATAGGTAAAGTATGGATTATGACTGCCCAGATGGATTTCACTTCACTTTCCTTTCAAAGAAGTTGGGATATACACTTCATCCATGGTGCCATATCCTTTTCAAGTCATTCAAAACAATTATTAGGATACCAGAAATTTCTTCAGATGAAAATTCCAACCTCAATAAAGGAAGATGACTTTATCAAAGATTTCTGGGAGCATGCATTTAGCTGCTCATTTCACAATTCTGAAGTGAACAAGAAGGTTGGGAAAGTATGCACTGGGGCAGAGAGACTGGAATCTCTTCCTGGATCTTCTTTTGAAACAAGCATCACTTCCCACAGTTACAGCATCTACAATACTGCCTATGCTGTGGCCCATGCATTGCAAGCCATGCAGACAACCAAGCTGAAGCAGAAAACTATGGCAGATGGAAGGAAATGGAATCTTCTCAACCCACAACTGTGGCAGGTAACATTCTGAGTAGAGGATGCAGTGAAGGACAGGTCACAAAGTTTGCTCAAAAAGAACAAAGAATGAGTAGAAATTGGTTTTACTAACAAGGAGGTGTTTTTTATTTTCAGTTCATCTCAGGCAAATGAGTATAAGATTTCTGAGCTTCTCCTTTGCTTTTCAAAACTCCTGGTTTTATTGATACATGGATGGGATGGCTATGCATAGTTGGTTGGGTTGGAGTTCCAGTAAGAACTCAATTAGGAATAAACTGAGTTGGATTAAATGGCACTGTCATCTAGTGTGCAATTGGTGTCTGAATATTTATTTATTTATACGTGTATTTATAGGCCACCTATAACTGTCAAGGCCTTCCTAGGTGGCCTTAAATGTTTAAGTGTGCCTAAACAGATTCATGAAATTTTTCATGTATTATTCCACTCACAAATCTCTAATATCCCTTCAGACACAGCATGTACCTTTCAAAAGTAGTACTGAAAGTTCTCTCCTCTCAGTGTTCCATTCTTTGCTCTCCATATTCTATACTTTAAAATAACTCATCATTCTTGATCTTATCCAGTTTAGCACTGACACTAAAGTTCTTGTAGGTTTACATGATTCCTGAACATCAAACAGATTTTTTAAAAATATTATTTGCAATTTTTTTATTGTTCATTTGCCATGATTAGCACATAATTTGCACATTTGATTTGCTTGTTTGTTTTTTTGGCTATCTTCTTTCCTACTTATTCTTTCCACCAATGTTAAGCTTATATCATTGGATTTCTTCACAATAATGGATTTTTTTTGCCTGACAAATACTGGTTTATTATTATACTGATAGTAATGGAACAAACTCCCCACTGAGGCCCAACTTTACTTAAGTTTGTTTGTTTGTTTATTTATATATATATATATATATATATATATATATATATAGTTTAGATTTTTGTATTACAAACTTTTTATGATGTTTTAATATGATGTATTTTTTATTATTATTTTAATGTGTGATTTTGAACTTCCCAGAGAGCTTAAGTTACAATAAATAAATAAATAAATAAATAAATAAAATTAGAAGAAAGATAAAATGAAGAATTCAATTAAAACAGAGTAGGAAGGGACACAAGGATTCAAAAGCCTAATAAAATAAGCTGTGCTGGATAAAATCAATGATATTGATAGTCATGCACAGAAAGAGCTGAAAAGTTGTCTCTGTGTGTGAAAGAAATAAAATTTTAAAAATAATGGAATTGAAAATGGAGAAGAAAATGACATATCCTTGGAAGAAATGAAACCATCAGTTGCATCTAGGATTAGCAGGAAACAATCTGAAATATACTGATAATACAATAATAACAGTGATTCATAATAAGAGTGATACATATTAAAAGACAATGATTTTCACACTCCTGTTTGTGATTCAGTAAAATTCTTTGTCTTGTTGCCTTTCTTGCTTTATGAAAGAATCATATGAAAATGTACAGGATGATCTATGAACTACTATGTCTGTGACTAGAAATACAGTATCTATTAATTTTTGATATTTAAATACTGGTATGATTATCACAGGTCTGCATATGGATATATGTATTGTTATAATGTTTTTTGTGGTTGGAGACATTAATTTTCTTTTTCTCCTGGTTAGCTCCACCACTTTTTGAAAAGAGTCTCATTTAACAACAGTGCTGGGGAAAAGATTTCACTTGATGAACATGGGGAAATTTTAGCTGGATTTGATATTCTAAATTGGGTAACATTCCCAAACCAGTCTTTTCACAAGGAAAAAGTTGGATGGGTAGACCCAACAGTCTCTCAGGACAACATACTTTCCATCTTTGAGGAAGCCATTGTATGGCCCAGCATGTTTAACCAGGTAGGATCCATAAAAAGTCAAGGAATATCAAGGTATGTTCTAAAATATTCAACGAGTGGATCAAAAAATTTCAGACTTTTCTACTTGGAACAATTGATGATGATTGGTGAATGTGTTCATAGCCAATTGATATCTGAACTTTACCTTTCTTCAGGTGACAATGTGCTATGGTGAGCTAGATCTTTTTCCAGCTTACAAAAAACTATCAAAAGAAAGGAAAGAGAGGGAGAGGGAGAGAAGAAGGGGAAATTACTCCTTAAAAATTAAAGCAAAAGTTTAAGCAAAAGAACATTACATCATCTAAAGAACTTGTAAAAAACCAGACATAAGAAATTATAAATGTGTAATAACTAGTTGAAGGGATTGTGAACCATAACTTGTTTACAACCAACATGTTCACCTAGTAAACTAAAAGCAAAAGTAAAATTACTCGACATAGTATGTGAACAGGCTTGTCCTCAGGATTCATAAAAGGAAAAACAAACCCTATAAGAAACCTGTTAGCTACTGCTGCAATTAATAGTTGCAGGAACTAAATGAGGAAAAAAGCATAGTAAACCATGATGAAAAACAGACAATAAATAACTGAAAAGCATTGACTGATGGCATTAAAGAACAGCCACTTATGGCTAACCAGAATTTTCTTTGTTTTGTGCTTTTGTGTTCATATGGGTGCAGACACACTAGCCAAAAGAGACATTTGTGACATGAAAACATAAATCTATGAATTTTACATCCATCACCACCACTTTTCAATGTTCCAACTTTCTTCCTTTTATTTATACTCAGTCACTCCCTCTATCCTTGTGTAATGACAACTGCCATTCAGGTTCTAGAAAGGCAAAGAAGGAAGGAAAGCAATTTTGCTGCTACGATTGTCTTCCATGTCCAAATGGGAAAATTTCTAACCGAACAGGTATATTTCTGGAAGCAACAGAAATTCAAATATATCTTCCATTATCCAATATGTGTCCATGTAAAGATGACATGTGCCCCCTGATATGACAACATGAACAAAAAGCCCCCTGGTTTGAATATTGTGACATTTTAATTGTGGGACTTTCCTTAAAATCACTCCAAAACATTCAACTTATGTAATTGCAGCTGCTGGAATCTTTACTTAGCAATGAGTGGGAATTATGTGACCCTTTCAGTGCCCTTAATATGACACTTTTAGTGCCTGTTGGCATATTTCTAAATAAAATTCTAAGGAAATTTTGCTGCCTTAAAAGACTCCAGCAGTGAGGGAAGCATTCAACCATTAGGGATTGTCTCCTTCCACATGAACTTGCCTGGCATCTAAGCACAGCTGTTGAAGCCTACTTCAGTGTGGCATTGCTTGCAGAGGTAAAGTTGCAAAGATGCAGCAGGGTTTCTCAAAATGGCATCCCATATACCCAATTTCCTACACCAACAGTATTGGTCATCTTGCTTTGCATCTATGCTCTAGCAAATGAAGACTTTTTCTTTTTCAACAATTGCTTTTTTGCTGATTTTTTTGTGTATTTGTGTATTTGTGTTACCCTTTGCCGTGTTTGTTTTTCACCTAGTAATTTGTCCAGCAATCTGGAATGGGCACAATTTTTCTCTTTAAACATTGATTTTTTATAAAGCTATCAGTAAGATACTGGCACCCTTAATTTGCTAGTTGTACTTTTTAAACCTACATTCACTTTGTTGCTAATGCATTGTAATTATGCCCTATTTCCTAACCTGCTTGCAGTGATTTTGAAGAATAAAAACACAAGGCATAAATTTAATCAGAATTGCTATTATTTGTGAGAAATGTTTTCAATAATAGGGAAAGATATTTCTTAGGTCAACTGGATCCTAATTCCTGTATTCCTCATGCAAGACTTTTGACAATTAAATGTGATGAAAAGTTCCAAAATGATACTTCAGGTTTTTCTTTAGCAACCGTTCTTCTAGCATTTATACTAAAATACATTTTAGTATAATACATTTGCAATTGATATACTGGG